>NC_080736.1:2545000-2607500 GCF_019097595.1 Hemibagrus wyckioides | reverse complement strand
TTTATCTGCATTGCTATTGTCAGAGGACGCAAATGGGCGAATGCCAAGTTGACAGTGTATTGATAGCACAAAACTATAATTATCCACAGGCCTTATCTCACACTCAGAGGGTCTGAAAGGGACGCGGACTACTAATGTACAGCAGCTTAAGAGAAATAAACCGATTATATAAAGGTTAATCTAGCTGTAAATGTGACTCGTGTCAATCTATATGACTGAGTTCGAGATCTTCTGGGAAGTAACATTTTTATGAGTCAGGTTGGAATTACGATGTTTAAGTCACTTAGGTCAGAACGAGGCGGAGCCTTTATTTGTTACTTATATTACTGAGGAGTGAAATTCTTTCTTCACATATCCCATCCTTGGATGGTTTGGGGTCAGCCATAATGCAGTGCCCCTGGAAAGGAGGAGGATTGGGGGTCTTGCTCAACAGTGGCAGCTTCACAGTGCTGGGGCTCGATCAACAACCCAGAGTCTCAACCACTTGAGCTACCGCCAACCCAAACACACACAGGACACCGGCACTGAAAGTTAATCCCTCAGTGGCTGGATTTGTTCCTAGGAATCGAACCCAGACCACAGCAATGAGAGCACAGGATCCTGCCGCTGGACCAGCAGGGGACCTTCTGTTAATTAACTACAAAAAAATACATTGAGTTTTTTTTTTTTAAACTCTACTTCTATAAAATGATGAACACATCATGAAGAATGAAGAATACATCAGGTTTTTATGTTTTAAATCCATTTGTGAAGCCGCCATTTATCCTTATGCATGATATTGTAATTGTGCAATGCATAATGCATAATAAAAGAAATATCTAGGACTTTTAACTCGAAAGCACTATGAGATACAGTGCAGCTTGTAAAGATGAAGTTTTGATGCTGTTTAAGATGCTGTGATGCTCTGAATGTGAAATAAAACACTGTGAGAACCGTGAAGCAGTGATTCTGACACTGAAATCCACGATAGATCAGATGCCCGCTCCTGCGTGGACTGTGAAAATATCAAGAGGAGGAATTACAGCATCTTGTAACAACACATGCAACCTGATCGAAACATCTAAGAGACCAAGTTTTTCAGATGTGAGAGTGCAGAGAAGACGTCTCACACAATAGAGCTTCAATTCTGTGAGCAGTGAGCACCGGGACACATCTTAAATCTAAAACAGAGCTAAATAATAATAAAATGTCCCATCATGCACCTGTTTGATTTGTTTACTTGCTTTGTGATCACTCTCAGTATCATTACTGATGAATACGCATGACTACTGACAAATATCAAGTAAACTACATCAAACTGCACCAAAAAACATGTTGAAGAAAGAAGGGAAATGATTATAGATGATAGGTTCCCTTATTGGTTCCTCTCAAGATGTTGTCTGAGGGGGTTTTCTACATCACCATCTCCTCTAACTTGTTCATTAAAAATACATTTCAAATTTTTCAATTCTATATCTGGATTTTTTGCTGTTTAGTGACAATGTCTGACCAAATATGAGCAATATTCCCAATATGAAGCGTATGTAAACTGTACGGCTGCTTACAAAGAACTGACCCAAGCCAAGCATTCCATGTCAAGGCTCCTGACAGGAAGTCGTGCCACCAAGCTTGGGCTAAAAATAGAACAGACTGTCCACACCACCGATCTGTCAACAATAAAACACCCGAAAAATCACCTAGCTTTTGAATGAATGCAACGTTGGTATCGTGGGTCGATTCTTTCCAAACAGCTTTCACTGACTGAACAAACAATTCATAAAATTCATAAGTGATGTAATCAGAAAAAGACGTAAAGAAGTTGAAGGTTTTGCTCCTGTCTGTATCCGTGCCAGCGTGTCTCGGGTCAGCGAAGTTTCCCTCGCCTCGAATGAGTTGCTGCAGTTACATCAGCGATGGATACGAGTGAGTCAGTCCAACTGGCAGCCGGACAAACCCACGTTACGCAGATTAGCTTCCTCGCTTTGAATCACTTTCCCTCATTCCATTACGCTGGAACATGCTAATCCTCCACTCATCTGTTCAGAAACGACTGATGCAGAACCCAGCGGGGTGGTAATAAAACCTGTTGTTTAATATAACTCTTTATTAAAGATCCTAATATAAGTGTACACAACATAAAACAAACTAAACACATTACATTCATGATTTTATTGATTATTTTTCCCTCATTTCTACTTACTTCATGTCTTCCTGTCCAGACAGACAGACAGACAGACAGACAGACAGACAGACAGATAGATAGATAGATAGATAGATAGATAGATAGATAGATAGATAGATAGATAGATAGATAGATAGATTGGTGGACAGACAGACAGACAGACAGACAGATAGATAGATAGATAGATAGATAGATAGATAGATAGATAGATAGATAGATAGATAGATAGATAGATAGATAGATAGATAGATAGATAGATAGGTGGACAGACTGACAGACAGACAAGCAGATAGATAGATAGATAGATAGATAGATAGATAGATAGATAGATAGATAGATAGATAGATAGATAGATAGATAGATAGATAGATAGATAGATAGATAGGTGGACAGACTGACAGACAGACAAGCAGATAAATAGATAGATAGATAGATAGATAGATAGATAGATAGATAGATAGATAGATAGATAGATAGATAGATAGATAGATAGATAGATAGATAGATAGATAGATAGATAAAAAGGAAAGTGGGTAAGATATATTAGAATATTTTATGATGGTTTTATTTGATGTTAAACCAGACACAATTATTTGGACATCTTATAGAAAGAAACACGTTTTAATAGAGAAATCTTTGTCTTTGTTCTACACAGAACCTTGAAGGGTTCCAGAGCAGTGCAGGAAATACACACACACACACACACACAAAACACAAACACACACTCACCCTCCCAGCAAGCTGTTGGGTTCCACTGCGTAATAAGAGCCGAGGGTAACCTGCTTGGCGCTGACGATGCGGTGCTCGAACGGAGCTGGACAAGGAGGACAGTCATCTGAGGGGGAAAGAGAAGAAGAGAAGTGCAGTCGCTGTGAAATATCTGACTACGACTTGGTGAGATGTGACAGGTGACAGGTGACGTCAACGACTCGCTTCACAGCGGCTAATGGAACAGAACAGTTTTCACATTAACGTCAGGAGTTTGGAAAGAACACAGCTGTCGGTTCCTTAGGATCACAAGCAAGGATTCAGATTCCAGCTAATGATCTGTCCAACACCCGGATGGGGCAGCTGCTAACAAAGTCTGCCAGTTTATCTGATTTATCTCCGTCGCAGGTTTCGTACCTTGCTCTTTGAAATAAACTCCAGAGTGGTTTATTTCAGGTGAAGGAGATTTGCGGAATCTGATACCCTTTTCCCGGACATTAAAGAATAGATATTGATGCTAACATGTTTATATCAGAGTTTATATGTACTCATCTTTTACAGATAATCATCTTAGGAACCTACGTTCTACATCAGGAACCTTTTCCAAGAACCCATAAACCCATAAACCTTTAATCTTCTTCTGGAATCCGGGAACACGTTTTTTCAACAGCTCAGAAGCCCCCATGTGATTTCTAGCAGCCTGTGTTCCTCTTTGTGAACTCAGAAACATTTCCACTAACCTTTTCTGCAGCCCATGAACTTTTAGAAGTCTATGTTCTTTTTCATGAACCTATGAACTTTAGCGACATTTCCACTGGAGGAACCTGAGACACGTCTGACCTCAAACTGTGGTGATGGAGACAGAAACAACACCACAGCGCTGCAGGAGGAGACGCTAATCTGGACAACATGCTAAACCAGTGGCTTCCTTTAGCGTTTATAACAAATTTAGCCTTGAAAAACTATATAAATTCAGACTCTAAACGTGTCTCAGATGATTGACTACATGTGCTTTAAAAAGTGCTTTTTTATTTCTTGGTAATACAAATTATATGAAAAATATTTAGAAGATGATAAAAAACAATGGTTTGAGTCATGATCTCTGCACATGTGTATTATTATATGGCTGAAGAAAACCCAATTAGAAAACTGCTATGGTCTGGAATGCTTTTTTGTGTCTCCTGTCAATCATTTTATAGACACGCCTCCTAGTTCTGCTCCCATTTCTGAAATCAGCAAGCTCCCAGTGCAGCCAGATAATTCTCCTGTGAGAAAAACCAGGATAAATGCTAGCAGGTAAAACCAAAATAAATGCTCGAGCGCTTTTTCCAAGATGGAGTCAATTATTTCTGGTGAAAGATTTGAATCAGGACTTTGCTACACTTTTCCTGGACAGGACTGAATAGCTAGCAATGCAATCATGATAATATCAGCGATTTTTCATGAATCTGTATTTATAGTGTTAAAAATCGGGCTTGACAATGCTAACACTAGTTCTGGGAGGCAGAGCTTTGTGCACTTGCCTGGAAATGGGGGCGTGGCCAATGAGTTAAAATACAAACCATGCAAATCTCCAAGTAGCAGCCGAGACCAAATATTGCCAAATATTTACAAATCACACCCCCACTAATGGCTAGCTTTTAAGTGGAAATTTGTGTGGATTCTGGTTGAATTTTTTTCCAGAATGTTTTTTTTACACACCAATGATAGGAAACTGTAACTCCAGACTCGTCGATTTCGACTGATCCTCGCTCTGTGGTGAAGAGCTCGCTGCTTTGACATGTTTTGAAGGCTCGGGTTTGTTCTGGTGTGTCGTAGACTCGGGTTTGTTCTGGAGTGTCGTAGGCTTTTCCAGAACCACATCTGCGGCCTTGGTGTCGGTTTTCTGGGTCAGCGGTTCGGGTTTTGGCTCGTGTTCAGCTTCTCTCAGCTTTGGAGTTTCCAGAGCAGCTGTCTTCTTCTGTTCCAGCTTTCCCGTGATTGGCAGGTTCGGCTTCGCTGTGTGACACGGTTCGGCTTCAGGGACATCTTTAGCTTTTCCGTTACGTTCCCTCTGCTGATTCAGCTCCTCTCTTTTAATTAAAGTGTCCGAGGAGGGCGGGACAGCGGCTGCAGGAGAGTCCGTCTGCTCGGGAGCCTCGTGTTTTTCTGGGGTTTTGCTAGAAAAACATAATCCAAATAATTAGCAGAATCATCCTTCGACACGGTTCTTATCACATTTATACACATTAAAGCTTGGTCTTAAGAACAGCATGCAAATTGGTGGAACTCAGCAGGGCATGACCACCAGAGTGGATTGGAGCTGCCAATTAGTAGGAGATAAACTGTCAGGAGCTCCGGGTTTACTCTGCTCAGCTGAAATTAACTGCGGATTTTCTTTCAGTAGGAAAATATTTTAGTGTAATTAGTGATAGCAACATGAAGCAACCCGGCCTTCAGCCTAGCTCCTTTCCTCAAGAACTACAGGAATTGCAGGTTTTGCATCTCATTAAACACGGAGCCAGTTGAGAAAAAACACACAAAGGCCGGATGTTAAAGGTGTTAGCTTTTTAAACAAGTGTTCATTTTTCTACTGAAAGCACATTTGCACTGCTGGAACCTATTCAGGAACTTTTTTCAGTAGCTTTTTTTCAGGAACCTTTTAAGGATTTTCTGGAATCACAAATCTTTGCAGGAACTTTTGAAGAAACCTACAAAAATGATCAGCAACTTGATCACAAGTTTGAAAACCCAGGAACCTTTCTATAATCATTTCAGGAACCCAGGAAACTTTCTACAAACATTTAACAGGCCCAGGATCCTTTGGACAAACTTCAGAAACCCAAGATATTTTTCAGGAACTTTTTTAGTGAAACATTTTATTTACACTGGAACCTTCTCAGAAACGTATTAAAGTAAGTAAATTTAAGTAGCTTTTTTTAAGAAGGTTTTTCACAAGTCATGAATCTTGACTCAGGAACTTTTAGAAAACCTATAAAAATCAGGATCTTGAGCATATGTTTAGAAACCCAGGAAACTTACGAGAAACATTTCAGAAACCGAGGAACTTCAGGCTAAAGAGTCATTTACACTGCAGGAACTTTTTCCTAGAGTCATGAACATGTTAATGAGTTCCAAAGTGTCTTAAGACTGTTTATTTATTTGTTTATTTATTTATAGTTTGATTTGTCTTTAAATGTACCAGGGTTTCTAAAATTGTGCCTGATTTCCGGAAAAAATTCCTTTTTCCTGAGAAAGCTCCAGAAAAATTTTGTAAACATGTTCTAGATTTCTTAAAAGTTGCTTTGAAAATTTCTGGGTTTCTAAAAGGTGCACTGGGTTCCAGTTGCTTGAATTCCGCTTTATACTCCAGAAGCATTTTTCTAGACCTCTGGAACCTTTTTTTTTAGAAATGTTTCATAAAAAGGTTCTTGTTTTTCAGGAGGAACCTGGGCTGCAGTCCTGTGATGAAGAACTTGCTGTTCAAATATATTTTGAAAAGGTTCCTGGAATTCTGAAAAGGTTCCTGTGAAGGAAGAGCAGCAGAAGTTCCTGGAAATGATACAGAACCATGCGTAGATGCTGTTGCTTTACACGATTCCTGAAATGAGGCGAGAAAGCGAAACAGGAACTCTGTAACCGAGAATTCTTTTTCAGAGATCAGGAAACTCTTTAGTTCCTCAAAAGCTTCAAAAATATCAATTCATTGCCTCGAAGCTTCTCATTCAGAAAGCTCTAATTCATCTGACTCCAGGCTACATGTGCGAGAACGTCTTTAAATCTCATCCATCATAACAATGAGACCGCTTTACAAAAGGACCGAAAGGGAGGCAGAGAATTCCATCACAGCCATTTCACAGAAATTTTACGGCGGTTAATTTATGGTGGTTTTCTTTGTGTTCGGAACCCGGCGGCGGGTCGGACGAGATTTGGTTCGATCTCTGCAGTCATCAGAAAGCACACGGAGAGTACAGAGCAACCTGATGTAAAGGTCTTCTCACTCCTCACACACATCTGTCCATCATTCACATCATCCTCGTGTCCTTGTGGGAGACAGAAGCTTTTGTTGTTCGCGTCTCATCCACAAGTTTCACCTTTCAGTAATACATCAAATAAAGCCGTGCAATCAGCCGGAGAGCGACGTGCCTCTCCAAACACTCCCAACAATGCAACAATACATCACAGTGGATGTGTGAGTATGTGTGTGTACGTGTGTGAGTGTGTGTTTGAGTGTGTGTGTGTGTGTTTTGTCCTCTGAGGTGATTCTGATGCCTCTCAAACACAACATAAACCACAATACATTTGTGTGTGTGTGTGTGTGTGTGTGTGTAGAGTACAGCATACAGTCCCTCCAGGAAATGAATACAAAATCAAGCATGATATTCAGAGGAACTCGATGATTAGCTAGACATGTTGGGAATGACGCAGATGTTTCTCAGATTTGGGCCGAGACACGCCCTGTGACATCATCATCGCCAAGAACCATCAACAATCATCATCAAGAATCCTGAGCTTGTGATTTCAGCAATTTAGGTAGATTTCTGTAAAAAAATGTGATTTATTATAAACCGTATGTATGGCAGCAGCAGCACGGGCGAGAGAGAGAGAGAGAGAGAGAGAGAGGGAAAGAGAGCGAGAGAGAGAGAGAGATGAAAGGGACAACAAGAGAGAAAGAGAGAGAGATAGATAGAGATGGAGAGAGAGAGCAAAAGAGAGATGGAGGGAGAGAGAGAGAGATGAAAGGGACAACGAGAGAGAAAGCGAGGGGGGGGATGAGAGAGTGAGAGAGAGATAGAGAGTGAGAGAGAGAGAGACAGCAACAGAGAGAAAGAGAGAGATAGATAGAGATGGAGAGAGAGAAAGAAAGAGACAACGAGAGAGAGAGAGCAAAAGAGAGAGGAAGGAAGGTAGAGAGAGAGTGCGAGCGAGAGTCATCGACAGAGGGAGGGAAGGAGGGAGAGAGGGGAGGGATTGAGAGAGAGAGAGAGAGAGAGAGAGAGAAAGAGAGACAGCAACAGAAAGAAAGATAGAGATGGAGGGAGCGAAAGAGAGAGAGAGGGGGAGAGAGAGAGTGAAAGACGGAGGGAGGGAGGGAGAGAGAGAGAGAGAGAGAGAGAGAGAGAGAGAATGAGTGAGTAAGAGAGATAGAGAGGGAGAGAGAGAGACAGCAACAGAGAGAAAGAGAAAGAGATAGATAGAGATGGAGAGTAAGAGAGAGAAAGAGACAATGAGAGAGAGAGCAAAAGAGAGAGGGAGGAAGGGAGAGAGGGAGTGAGTGAGAGAGACAGGGAGAGAGGGGAGGGAGTGAGAGAGAGACAGTGCGAGCAAGAGACAGCGATAAAGAGTGAAAGATAGAGAGGGACAGCAAAAGAGAGAGAGAGAGAGAGAGAGAGAGAGAGAGAGCAAAAGAGAGATGGAGGGAGGGAGAGAGAGAGAGAGATGAAAGGGACAACGAGAGAGACAACGGGAGAGAGTTGACTCACAGCTCTGTTGATCTCATGGTAACCTGGTGTCTGTTATTTCCAGTTATTAGCGCATGCTTTAAACCTTCAGCCTCTAATGAGTAGAGGGACGAGCCGCAGGTTAAAACAGATGACAGGAGCACAATGCTGACTCTCATTAACGTGTCTTGGGCACCAGAATCATGCAGATGCAGGTCAAGAGCTTCAGAGGGTGTGATGTTCACATCAAACATCTCAGTGATCTCTGTGACTTCACCAGTGACATGTGCATTCATCCCAGTAGGAGGATTTCTGACATTTTCTGGTCTCCAGGTCTCCTCTTTTCATATACTACTGTCTCTAGTATCTACTTGTAAAAATTTTTTGCAAAACAAAATAATGTTCTGAGGACGGAAAGACGCTGCTGCTGATGAGAACATTCATACTGACCGGAAGTGACCAGAGGGAGATGATGAACAAAAATAATCACTCCGAGTAACTGTGTTGAGCTGGAAAGCATCTCAGAAGGCATCATGAAAATAACATGTAAATACACATTCATACTGTTACTGCATACGTCAATCCTGTTACTCTACATGTCAATCCTGTTACTGCACATGTCAATCCTGTTACTCTACATGTCAATCCTGTTACTGCACACGTCAATCCTGTTACTGCACATGTCAATCCTGTTACTCTACACGTCAATCCTGTTACTCTACATGTCAATCCTGTTACTCTACACGTCAATCCTGTTACTCTACACGTCAATCCTGTTACTCTACACGTCAATCCTGTTACTCTACATGTCAATCCTGTTACTGCACATGTCAATCCTGTTACTCTACACATCAATCCTGTTACTCTACACGTCAATCCTGTTACTGCACATGTCAATCCTGTTACTGCACATGTCAATCCTGTTACTCTACACATCAATCCTGTTACTCTACACGTCAATCCTGTTACTCTACACGTCAATCCTGTTACTCTACACGTCAATCCTGTTACTGCACATGTCAATCCTGTTACTGCACACGTCAATCCTGTTACTGCACACGTCAATCCTGTTACTCTACACGTCAATCCTGTTACTCTACATGTCAATCCTGTTACTGCACATGTCAATCCTGTTACTGCACACGTCAATCCTGTTACTGCACACGTCAATCCTGTTACTCTACACGTCAATCCTGTTACTCTACACGTCAATCCTGTTACTCTACACGTCAATCCTGTTACTGCACACGTCAATCCTGTTACTCTACACGTCAATCCTGTTACTCTACATGTCAATCCTGTTACTGCACACGTCAATCCTGTTACTCTACACGTCAATCCTGTTACTCTACACGTCAATCCTGTTACTGCACACGTCAATCCTGTTACTCTACATGTCAATCCTGTTACTCTACACGTCAATCCTGTTACTGCACACGTCAATCCTGTTACTCTACACGTCAATCCTGTTACTCTACACGTCAATCCTGTTACTGCACACGTCAATCCTGTTACTCTACACGTCAATCCTGTTACTCTACACGTCAATCCTGTTACTGCACACGTCAATCCTGTTACTCTACACGTCAATCCTGTTACTGCACACGTCAATCCTGTTACTGCACACGTCAATCCTGTTACTCTACACGTCAATCCTGTTACTGCACACGTCAATCCTGTTACTCTACACGTCAATCCTGTTACTGCACACGTCAATCCTGTTACTCTACACGTCAATCCTGTTACTCTACATGTCAATCCTGTTACTGCACACGTCAATCCTGTTACTCTACACATCAATCCTGTTACTCTACATGTCAATCCTGTTACTGCACACGTCAATCCTGTTACTCTACACGTCAATCCTGTTACTCTACACGTCAATCCTGTTACTGCACACGTCAATCCTGTTACTCTACACGTCAATCCTGTTACTCTACACGTCAATCCTGTTACTGCACACGTCAGTCCTGTTACTCTACACGTCAATCCTGTTACTGCACACATCAATCCTGTTACTCTACACGTCAATCCTGTTACTGCACACGTCAATCCTGTTACTCTACACATCAATCCTGTTACTCTACACGTCAATCCTGTTACTCTACACGTCAATCCTGTTACTGCACACGTCAATCCTGTTACTCTACACGTCAATCCTGTTACTGCACACGTCAATCCTGTTACTGCACACGTCAATCCTGTTACTCTACACGTCAATCCTGTTACTCTACACGTCAATCCTGTTACTGCACACGTCAATCCTGTTACTCTACACGTCAATCCTGTTACTCTACACGTCAATCCTGTTACTGCACACGTCAATCCTGTTACTCTACACGTCAATCCTGTTACTCTACACGTCAATCCTGTTACTGCACACGTCAATCCTGTTACTCTACACGTCAATCCTGTTACTCTACATGTCAATCCTGTTACTGCACACGTCAATCCTGTTACTCTACACGTCAATCCTGTTACTCTACACGTCAATCCTGTTACTGCACACGTCAATCCTGTTACTCTACACGTCAATCCTGTTACTCTACACGTCAATCCTGTTACTGCACACGTCAATCCTGTTACTCTACACGTCAATCCTGTTACTCTACACGTCAATCCTGTTACTGCACACGTCAATCCTGTTACTCTACACGTCAATCCTGTTACTCTACACGTCAATCCTGTTACTGCACACGTCAATCCTGTTACTCTACACGTCAATCCTGTTACTCTACACGTCAATCCTGTTACTGCACACGTCAATCCTGTTACTCTACACGTCAATCCTGTTACTCTACATGTCAATCCTGTTACTGCACACATCAATCCTGTTACTCTACACGTCAATCCTGTTACTCTACATGTCAATCCTGTTACTGCACACGTCAATCCTGTTACTCTACACGTCAATCCTGTTACTCTACACGTCAATCCTGTTACTGCACACGTCAATCCTGTTACTCTACACGTCAATCCTGTTACTGCACACGTCAATCCTGTTACTCTACACGTCAATCCTGTTACTGCACACATCAATCCTGTTACTCTACACGTCAATCCTGTTACTGCACACGTCAATCCTGTTACTCTACACGTCAATCCTGTTACTCTACACGTCAATCCTGTTACTCTACACGTCAATCCTGTTACTGCACACGTCAATCCTGTTACTCTACACGTCAATCCTGTTACTCTACACGTCAATCCTGTTACTGCACACGTCAATCCTGTTACTCTACACGTCAATCCTGTTACTGCACACATCAATCCTGTTACTGCACACATCAATCCTGTTACTGCACACGTCAATCCTGTTACTCTACACGTCAATCCTGTTACTGCACACATCAATCCTGTTACTGCACACGTCAATCCTGTTACTCTACATGTCAATCCTGTTACACTACACGTCATTCCTGCTACTCTACACGTCAATCCTGTTAGTGCACACGTCAATCCTGTTACTCTACACGTCAATCCTGTTACTCTACACGTCAATCCTGTTACTCTACACGTCAATCCTGTTACTCTACACATCAATCCTGTTACTCTACACGTCAATCCTGTTACTCTACACGTCAATCCTGTTACACTACACGTCAATCCTGTTACTCTACACGTCAATCCTGTTACTCTACACGTCAATCCTGTTATTCTACACGTCAATCCTGTTACTCTACATGTCAATCCTGTTACTCTACACGTCAATCCTGTTACTGCACACGTCAATCCTGTTACTCTACACGTCAATCCTGTTACTCTACACATCAATCCTGTTCTTGCACACATCAATCCTGTTACTCTACACGTCAATCCTGTTCTTGCACACATCAATCCTGTTACTCTACATGTCAATCCTGTTACACTACACGTCATTCCTGCTACTCTACACGTCAATCCTGTTACACTACATGTCATTCCTGCTACTCTACACGTCAATCCTGTTAGTGCACACGTCAATCCTGTTACTCTACACGTCAATCCTGTTACTCTGCACGTCAATCCTGTTACTGCACACATCAATCCTGTTACTCTACACGTCAATCCTGTTACTCTACACATCAATCCTGTTACTCTACACGTCAATCCTGTTACTCTACACGTCAATCCTGTTACTCTACACGTCAATCCTGTTACTCTACACGTCAATCCTGTTACTCTGTTACTCTATGTCAGTCCTATTACTATACACGTCAATTCAGAAGGCAGCAAGTAACATGTAACAGCAGAGAAGCAGAACAGAGAACAAAAATCTGAAGCTGGATACAGAATCAACCAAACTGAAGATCAGAAAAAAAAATCAGGTGATGTTTGTCCAATCCGTAACCAGATCTTATTTAATAAATAAAAAAAACTTCTACTCTCACTTTTACCTATGTACTTATTACGCTAATGTCCTGACGTTCCAGACCTCTGCTCACTTCAACTCTAAAACCAAAGCACACACTAATCCCACTAATTCTTTAAGAAAATCCGAGCATGCTGTAACGTGATGTAACACCGCTGAAAGTCCCATTAACATGTGTTTAAAAGTAAAACACCAATTTAGGCTTTTCTAAATCCCATTTGAAAGGAAATCCCCTGAAGTCTGTTTAATCGTTCCTGACTGAAGACATGAAGGAAGTGATTAGCAGCTGATGAGTGAAAGTGAGTGTGTGGGATCAGACGAGGTGGAACTCTAATCCCTGCAGCACCTGAGGTTCAGGAGAATCAGTTCCACAGGGCTGAAATGTTTAGGATTTACACGCTTACCTCTTAAGCTGAGAATCTGCAGTGATGGAGACGCTCTTCACAGGCCAGGCTTTATCATCTGCGTTCGCTTCGGCCACCTCGGAGTCACTCGGGCTCTCGGGAGCAAAGGCCTGGACTCGACCCGGCTCTCTGCTCTTCAGCGTCACCTCCTTCGGTCTGCGCTGGGATTTAAGAACCGGAACTTCTGCTGTTACTGCTGGAGAGGAGCCCGGGGCCGGAGACTTGACTTTCTGCTCTTGTTGCTTGTGTGGGACTGTAGAGGGAAAAGAGGATCAGTCGCAGAGTTAAATAAATAAATATATCTGTTACTCTGTTACTCTACAAATCAATCCTATTACTCTGTTACTCTACAAATCAATCCTATTACTCTGTTACTCTACAAATCAATCCTATTACTCTGTTACTCTACAAATCAATCCTATTACTCTGTTACTCTACAAATCAATCCTATTACAGTGTTACTCTACAAATCAATCCTGTTACAGTGTTACTCTACAAATCAATCCTGTTACTCTGTTACTCTACACGTGAATCCTGTTACTCTACAAATCAATCCTGTTACTCTGTTACTCTACAAATCAATCCTATTACTCTGTTACTCTACAAATCAATCCTATTACTCTGTTACTCTACAAATCAATCCTATTACAGTGTTACTCTACAAATCAATCCTGTTACAGTGTTACTCTACAAATCAATCCTATTACTCTGTTACTCTACAAATCAATCCTATTACTCTGTTACTCTACAAATCAATCCTATTACTCTGTTACTCTACAAATCAATCCTATTACTCTGTTACTCTACAAATCAATCCTGTTACAGTGTTACTCTACAAATCAATCCTGTTACTCTATTACTCTACACGTGAATCCTGTTACTCTACACATCAATCCTATTACTCTGTTACTCTACAAATCAATCCTGTTACTCTGTTACTCTACAAATCAATCCTGTTACTCTGTTACTCTACAAATCAATCCTGTTACTCTGTTACTCTACAAATCAATCCTATTACTCTGTTACTCTACAAATCAATCCTATTACTCTGTTACTCTACACATCAATCCTGTTACTCTGTTACTCTACAAATCAATCCTATTACAGTGTTTCTCTACAAATCAATCCTGTTACTCTGTTACTCTACAAATCAATCCTGTTACTCTGTTACTCTACAAATCAATCCTGTTACTCTGTTACTCTACAAATCAATCCTATTACTCTGTTACTCTACACATCAATCCTGTTACTCTGTTACTCTACACATCAATCCTGTTACTCTACAAATCAATCATATTACAGTGTTACTCTACAAATCAATCCTGTTACTCTGTTACTCTACAAATCAATCCTGTTACTCTGTTACTCTACACATCAATCCTGTTACTCTGTTACTCTACAAATCAATCCTATTACAGTGTTTCTCTACAAATCAATCCTGTTACTCTGTTACTCTACAAATCAATCCTGTTACTCTGTTACTCTACAAATCAATCCTATTACTCTGTTACTCTACACATCAATCCTGTTACTCTGTTACTCTACAAATCAATCCTATTACTCTGTTACTCTACACATCAATCCTGTTACTCTGTTACTCTACACATCAATCCTGTTACTCTACACATCAATCCTGTTACTCTACACATCAATCCTGTTACTCTACACTCGTGTAGAACTTGAAAATTGCATGATTGCCCTATTTTTAATAATTTTTAATACATTAAAATTACTTTTAGCACAACTTTATTACAAATTTTATCATTCAGAATATTAATCCATCTATATTTTATACTATGTTCAGTAAATGTTGTTACACTTATAATATAACGATCTCTGCTGCTGATTCCCTCAGTTTTGATGTTCAGAAGACTCTAAAACATGTCAACATGAATCCGCCAGATCTTTTTAGGAGCCGAGCTTAAAGCAACCTTTACATGTCGATGTGGAGTTTTTCTTCTCCTCGTGTGTGTCAGCTGGATCCAGTTTCCTCTACCTCAGGTGTCACGTGTCACATGACAAATTCCAACCTTGCAGAGGACCTGCATTGCATGCAGAGTTTCCTGTCGCGGTTTGTCTATCGCGCGGTTTGTCTATCACTGGGCAACTCGCCGCACACGCAGAGCTGGGTGAAAGGCTAACGAACATGTAGGACGTGGATTTGTACAGAATTATCCTTATAAAATACAAGGAAATGTGATGGCGATGATCCTTCCAGTGTTAATTTGTTAGCAAGAGATCCAGTATATTTATAGGAATATACTAAATGCTGCTAATTTAGAAAATAAATTAATTAAAAATTGAAGATGAAGATGATGTACAACAAATTAAAAGGCGTTTAATAAGCAACTAGATAGCAAGTGTCGTATTTGGAGACGTATTCGGAGGTCCAATAGCTTTGCCAATATTTGCACATGGAAAGTTATTTCTATTTAAATTTTGACAAATTATGGTTCAGAGGTTGCCAGATTTTCTTTGAAACATCCCAGATGGGGTTTTTTGATAGCCACTAGACCAGAAGTGTCCAAATTATCTTATCTGTGAAGGGCCAGTGTGTGTGTGTGTGTGTGGGTGAGTGTGTGTGTGTGTGTATGTGTGTGGGTGTGTGTGTGTGTGTGCAGGTTTTCATTCCATTCAAGCAGCAGCTACAGCTGATTCCACCTTTTTAATTAGTTGTTCTTGGCTTCCAGTAGACTCAGGTGTGGCTCCTGTTTGGTTGGAGTGAAAACCTCCTTCTCCCTCACCCGCACTTTCCGAAAGAGATCAGACACCCAAAGACTTTAAATCACTCGCTTCTAAATTCAACCCCTTTAAAATCTGTTTCATTATTTTCACCAAAACTTGAAATTAGCTAAAGAATTTAGATTACATTTCAAAATCTTGGTCAAATTCACCCAACCTTTGCCTTTGTCGCTTCTAAATCGTCCAAATTCAGGCTGGAAAGCACATCTTCCAACAGAGCTGTTCATTTTCCCTTTTATTTTAACATTCACCCTCCACAGGCGATGCTAATATTTTACCCTGTCACTGAATAACAAACGCTGGCTTCAAAATACTTTACATCTTTATATAGCAAATTTCGTCACTATCCCGTCATCGACACATCTTATTCTCGACCCAAAACGCCTGGGCCGAGCTTCATTCCTGGCAGATGAAAATTTTTTTCCTATGGAAGCCGTCCAGATGGATGATAAAGCTCTGCCTCTGAGAAAGCTGACAGCGCAGCAGACTTTGGTGATAGACTCCATCTCCTACCTGCAGGTTGCTCATTAATTTCCTCTGGAGCCTGGGTTCCTGTGTGACACAGAGAGCTTTTGGCCTTCGTGGCTTCGCCGTCTGATGTATTTTTCTGGTGGAAAAAAATAGGAAAAGGTAAAGGTGTCACAGATTGCTTTTGGATGAAGCGAGAAACCTGCTGCTGCATTTCTTTTCGTTTTAATCCGTGATGATTTTTGCATTTTTTTTTTCCCCCTTAGAGAAAGACATATAAGAAATACATTATATGAGGAAGGCTCTTCATCTTTTTTCTGGCATCATTCAAATAAAAATGACTCTGGAGATGTTTGTTTAATATTATCTTTTCTCTAGTCTCGATCTCCTGACATCAGAGATGAGAAATCAATATATAATGTACATACATATATATATAGTTGATGTGTGCCTACATGAGTAGAAGGTTCTGCAGGGAAAATTCACTAACTGGTTATATACAGAGTGTTCCTTCTCTTTTTTCTTCCTTTTTTTCTTTCTAAAGCATAGATTGGACTGAGACTGAGCAACAAATTATGTGCTGTCACAATTCCCAGTCACATTCCGACATAATTTTTTCCCAGAGTGTTTATAGCGCTCCAGGCCGGCCTTGTCACACACTCCACTTAACAATGCGGTTACGCTATATGACCACACATCAGGCAATTAGAGCGAAGCCCTTTGCTGTTCTTTCACCAAGTTCCAATCGAGAGGAAGTCAAATGTGCACGGAGTAATTAGATCGGCGTGTGGCGAAGGAACTGGGAAATCTTTTAAAAACTAACGCACAACTACTCTACGAGGCATGGTTAACTGTTAAAATCAGCAAGAAACTTTCTTGTTTAGTTCAGTTACGTGTTAATTAAAGGAAGGATTAGAATCTGCAGTGGAGGACTTTGCAAAAGATGGAAACAAGTTACATCAGAAAATTTGTTCCACACATAAAGGAATAAAACCCTGGTGTCATGCTGCTATCAACAACAAAATGGTGTGAGGAAGCAGAAATAATGAAACATCTGTAAAATAAGTGAAATCCCATTCTCAGCTACGTTATAGCAGCTACAAACAGTCTTTACATCACTGTTTCTTGAATGAATAAGGTTAGTTATTGCAAAATCACAAAGTAGCATATGTCTGGAAGAGTTAAAGCTTTATATCCAAATTTTACAAAACACTGACACTGGAGACTCCTTCCATAAATGCTAAACATGTTAAAAAAAGATCACAACATCAATGCACCATAACAAAAATAGTTTATGTGACTCATCTGCCACCCACACCCCCGAGCTGTTGCTATAGAAACGATAGAAAGATGACATTACTATATATACTATATATATATATGAACCTGTGATTTGAAGCTGAGCTACTCTCAGAGCAGAAAATGAACCAAATCAGAACTGACCAATCACAATCGAGATTCCAACAAATAATTTCCTTTAGCTTGTGCCAGAAGGGATTTAGTTGTAGTGTTATAACAAAAGTAATTTTAAAAACAGACTGGAAAGTCTGGTATATCTGAATGGGCTGATGGTTTATATTTGGACTCCTGGGTCTCAGAGGTACCAGGGGAACTCCAGGTCAAGTGTCCTCAAACAACACATCCAGTGCAATGGCATATGAAACCTGAAGCTTCTCTGTGTGACACAGCAGTGACCTGGGAAACATGTTCCAGTGGAACTTGGACTCAACCAAATCTCAAGAATAAAGCCATGGCTGTAAATTAGATGTACTAGCTTTAGACAACAAGATATCATAAAAAGTATCATTTTTCCTATGCTGTATACAGATAAGAGTACTAAGAAAACAAAGCAGGAATGACTCAACGCTGCATGAACTTGCAGGCTGTACACCCTGGAAAAACCCTCCAGATACCCAGAAACTCACTAACCTCATCCTCGGTTGTTTCCAGAAGGCCTTGCTTCCTCCAAGGCACAACTCCATTGAGAATGAACTCCACTATCTTTGAGCTGCGAAAAGCTTCGCCCACGTACCCCAGCACGTTACCCAGGGTGGACACTGAACCTTCGATCCCCTCGATTTTCTTCCTCTGCAGCAGGCCTTCTTGTTTCAGGTTCATCAACAGCGCCACCGTTTCTCCACACAGGGATCTGACCTCAGCGATCACAGCTGAGTCATTCACGCCTCGTTCTCTGAGAGGAACTTTTACAGAAGTTTGTCCTACAGCGTTGTCTTGTCTGAGTTGCGCAAAGTTGCTCTCCAACACACCCATTCCTTTACAAACCGACTCTAATTTCTGAAGCATTAAACTCTGTGTGTTTGTGATCTGCTCAACCCTTCCTTCCAGGAGGTTTATCTTCTCTTCAATGTGACCCAGACTGCCCAGAAGAGTCGAATTGGTCTTCTTTGGTGTTCCAGATGCAGCTCCAGAGTTGTCCAGCTTGGCACCTTCGTACATCTTGGCAATGCAGGTGGCCAAAGTTGCCGGTTTACTCATGATTGGAGTGAAACGCGGTCAGTATAGTAGCTAAGGGGCAAGACAAAAGGCAAGAGAAAGAAGCCTTGGGTCACACTGACCAAAAGTTATCAGAACAGCTATTTCAGTTCCTCCTATCTTACTCCTCTTAAGGCTTCTCTGAGGTGTCGTTGTGCCTCCAACCCAAACAGAAAACACAGCTCGTCCAGAATGGTGTTGGTACGTGCCAGAGACATGACACCACTTAAATAGACACCTCCATTCCGGTATCTTATCACAACACTTCGATTTTTCCCTCCCCCTTCTCTGTTCCACTCTATGGAGCTCGCTCTGTCCGAGCGCTTTTATATAGGGCCTAGAGCTGCCAAAGTTCCAGCAGTCCCCTGACGTCACCAAAACATTTAAATTCAACGCGACAGATGCTGTTGACAAGCATACATGCAAGGAATGACCTTCTACAAACAGCCAAAAAGTCAGAAAATGCAAAGTCAGACTGTTCTGTATGGGAATAACCACGTCCTCTTCGCCTCTTCGCATAAAGATGGACCGCTCCAAATCTGCTTAATGCTTTGTGGTCTGTAGTTGGATCGTGCCTTGACTTTGGGTTGACACTTCTTGTAAAAATAAACCCCCTGGACACTGGTATGAAGATTAATTGTGAACTGGAATGTAAGATGTGTTCCCTGTTTGAACAAAGAATTCAATCATGCTGCCTCCTGCCAGGAAAACATTGCCTGAGAAAGAAAAAAACAAAACAACTGACATCTGAAGCAGCATTCGCAATACAGTACAGGAGGAAAATAATTGCAGTTTCTGGCTGTTTTGTTTGTGCAATAAAGCAAACAGGATGTGAAATCAAACCGTATGTAATATGTACATATGTATGTTTCTGCACGGCATAGCTGTTTAAGGTTTCGTTTTTGGAGTCAGGAATCATGAGACTGAAGTTCCTGACGATGCTACGATTAGCCATTATCAAGAATCCTAGAGATTATTCTGTCTTCTGGTTGAAAAGGACTGAATTTCTAGCAAGCAAATGTGTTATTCCATTGTATACATAATAAAGCAGTTGTGCAAGAGTTTAACCTTCACTGTGTGCTGTTGCTAGCTGGTTTACAAGGTTGCCAAACTGGTTACAAAACTGGGCCAAGACCAAAACTCAAATAAACAACAAAAAAAGATCCTGACCTGCACAAAATCAAGGTCCAAAATCATGGCTGATTTACATGTATTTAGATTATCAGCATAGTTTGAAAAAATAAATAAATAATCTGGAACGTTCTTTCAATACCTCGTGTCCGTTATAACACTGTGAAACATCCGGAAGGATTTCACAACATGGAAAGTACATAAATACCAGCAATAGTTCAGGATCTGCCTCCAGACTGTATGGAATCATAACACTGTCACACCCACTGCATATAAAGCATCGCATACATACACCAGTGCAGGGAGCTAATGAGCCTTTTGTACACACTCATGTCTCACATGTACACTAGTGGGCTTTATTTATAAATCCTTCCCCAGTGAGAATACGGTTTTCCATCCTGTAGTGGTGCCAGATCCCGAGCATACTCTATAGAAGCTTGTTATGTAATGGACGAGCAGTGGAATGGATACCAGCTGGGTGCTTTGTTTTCTGTCTCCATCAAGACCTTTCCACGGAGAGCATTTATAGTGGCTGGAATTCATCATTACCAGTTGGTGTTAACTCAATTTCCCAGTTCGCACGTTGTATGCACGGGTGTGTTAGCGAGCCAGAGTGTTTGGGAGCTCGGAGGATACGGGGCTGGCAGCGAGTCGGCTCATAAATGGATATTTCCTCACCTCAGCTGTGGCTGTCCACACATTTACATGTGATGAAGGAGACTATGAATAGGAGAAAGAAGCGCCAACGTCTCTTCATTCCAGCCAAAGAAATGACTTTAACCAAAAAATGAAGAATGAATAAAAATATCCTTTTTAACACTGAATGGACTTCTCCACTTGAAGGTTATGTCCACTTGAGGAGAATGTTATCAGTAAAATCTGAGCAGGTTTCAAGGGAAAATAATAATCCTGCTACGGAAAACATCATATGTGGATTCATGGTGTTTTTAAAACTTTGCCAATATAACATTCCGTGTTATACAAAAACCTAGCAAGGTTAATGTTAATGTTAATAAAAATGTTTCCCTAACATGAACCCTGACGGATCAAAGGAAAGAAAGACGTTGATACGACCCGAGCGAGCTGGCCCGATACAACAGTGACTCAGGACCTTGACACGACACTTTGGGGTCAGTGGAACACATTCAGCTGGAGGGAAACGGACAAAACAACTGAACTGACCTTTGATCATGTTGACCTTAGAAGCCCCAAAACTATAAAGCTGCCAGATGACAGGTGGAATCACAAACTCTGTAAAATACTGCACTTTTACATGGTGCTTGACAATACATAGTGTTCATACGTCTACATAAGCCCTGTATATGCCCTTCATGACAACTGACATAATCCAGAATAAACATATACAGTATAGCCTTATTGACAGCTTCTTCAATAAAGGCTTCTGCATTTGTACATGGGTCTACTTAACCCTATATAAGCATAAGCAGACCTTCATCATTCTGAATAAACATTAATAGCAGTATTGACATTTTCCATGGCTATTTGTCTTATGTTCATAGCTTTACATTAGCCCTACATAACCCCTGCATAAGCCTTTCATTTGCCTTTCAATTGACATAAACCAGAATAAAAATTTCTAAGCTTTTTCTAAAGTTTTTGTATGGATTTGTACACGGGTCTACATAAGCCTACATAAGCATTACATAAGCATTCTTTGACAATTACCACAATCCTAAATAAACAGTTCGAACCTTATTTAAAATTACCATAGCAACTTGATCTTTTTTTCATAGGTATACCTAAGCCTTTCATAACCCCTTCATAAGCCTTACATGACAATTGACATCAACTGGTATAAACATTTATAGCCTTACTGACACATTCCATGGCTAGCTGTCATTTTTTCATACATCTGCATATAACCATTTTTAACCCCTGAGTTAAAGGAGAGCTTAACATTCCACTGGGATACTTTAGGTTTGCATAAACTCTACATAACACTACATAAACCCTTCATGACAACTGACATAAACCAGAATAAATGATGAAAATAAATAAAAATAATTGACAATTTTGTCAGCTAACATTTTTTTCATCTGTCTACATAAGCCCTTTATAACCTTTCAGTCAAGGGAGAGATTTTGGTTGACATAACATACTATTATGATGTTTTTCAGGCTCATTGAGATACAAATAACATTGTATCTCAATGTACAGCATACTTATATAAGAGTACACTCTGCTATAAGCACTTATAGCAGTCATTACACCATAAATACAGAACTGTGTTACTGTGAATTTCTTGAGCCTTTAGGTGAAGTAAGTTTAAATTAAATTAAATCCTTATAAGAGTTTTATGTAAACGTATAACACAGCTATGACACCTGAATGACAGTATTGTGCAAATTATGATAAACCTCTGCTTCTAAGATATTTATTAACACTTACGGCGATGCCATGACATCACAATTACAGAATCTTGTGAAGTGAACTATTTATCAACTTTTAATGTTAGTTATTGTTTAATGTTTTAATAAACATTAATAACAGTGCTATGACACAGTAATATCAGTTAATAACATAATTGCAACCATAAACTTGTTTGGAAAATGTCACAACACAACCTTAAGTCAAGAAAAGTCTATGTCACCTGACTCAGGTGTTATGTCAACTTGATTCAAAACCATGCAGGAAGGGCTTATGAAGGTTTTACGTAGGCCTACGAACACTTAAAGTGTGCAGAGCCACCTAACAAAGAACTGGGCGCGCTCAGTAAAGCCTGCTGTGGCACAAACGTAAGCAAAGAAGCGAAGATAATTCAGCACCAATGAGCATGACCATGGGGTCGACTGTAAACAAAATATTTTCTAAAATAAACAAAGATCCAGCAGTGAGAATGCATTACATTCATGCATTATGCAAAAGGTCAGTCATGTGCAGAATGCAGCTCATGAATGCATTATGATCAAGTGTACAAATAACCGGTGTGTAAGTTAATATCCTGTTAGAGCTGTTCGCACTCCAGACATCGCTCTAATGGACATGCTGGGGTGGATTTTCCGTAGCGCCGGACGCCTCGGACGACATGGACGGAGCCCTGCTGTTTGTTCTTAGCAACGTTTAGCCTTGACCTATGTGTACTGCTGTCTCTGTTTACAGGGGATTTCTCTCCATCCTGGAAAGCGTGACATGGCAGGACACGGCAGCACAACTTACTCTCCTGAGCTTCAGAACAACGTACTAATTACATTTTACTGCCATAGAAGTATCCCCTAACCCCCCCCCGTTATGACGTTGGTCTTCCTTTTTTTAGGTTGCGTAAGAAAATAAATATGAATCATTTCACTGAACACCCAAATAGCATCAAGTCGCTTGTTAGTTGTGAGGTCGTGCTCCTAAACGCAGATGTACTCATCCACATGGATATATATTTATTTATATATTTATGTTTGAGGATGATTCATAGTTCAGAGGTTTCCGAAGGCAACACAAAGACACAGACTCAAGATAATTCTTTAAATGAAAGTTAAAGCAAAGGCATCAGTCTGGAGATCTTAAACTTCTGCCTTGCAGCAACATTCACACGAAGCTTTAAAATATCAATAAAGTGCCTGAAATAGAACACGACAGCTCAGTGAGCTTTGTTAGATTACTATTATATTCCCACTCTATCTTTTGTCTCATTTAAATGCAAATCCTGACGTTTCCCCAAAACCGCCTTTTTTGCATATATGTGAACTCTTTTTTAGGGATGTTCAGCTTTCACGGTTACATCATGGTTGCACCAGACGGGGGACCTGAATTCGGTGAAATAAGCGAGAGTGCTCTTCTAATGCTCTGTCATTATCTGGTGCTGAAAGGCTCCATCTGTGTAAGGCACACTGTGTGCTGGATGGCACCATGCCTCATGTGTCATGCAAATCGTGTTAAAAAAGGGAAAGACTGCGTGTAGTTACCGTGAACTTGCGGATGTAGTCGGACACGCTGAACCCGCCGGTGCTGAGGAGTAGAGATTTGTACAGCGACGTCCCCATGTCTTCATGTCTTCATGTCTTTCCTGGAAATCAAAACAGCAGCATTAGTTCACTCTAAGCTCTCGGAGGGGCATCGATCTTTCTGGACCCCTAAAGGAGTTCTGTCTTCGTCGCCCCTTTCCCTTTTGTCTATGTTTGCACCCCTCCTGATACCAGAGCCTCTCCGATGCGGCACCGGGCCCAGAGCACTTCCTGCACAGAGATAACAGCTGCCTGAGATTAGAATGGTATGCTTGAAATGTCAGGGTCTCGTTTTGTTAACGGGGTACGGATTTGTTTTAATACATCGGAACTGTCCTTAGAAAAGGTCCAAGTGCTGTCCCGCCGACTCAAGAGTCTGGAGTGAGGATAAAGTGACTGTACGTGTTTCTCACAGGTTTCTCTCATAGTGTGTCAGGAGCACTGCATTGTAGAGGCATCAGGTTCCTGAGCAGATTTCATAAATTTTACCAGATCTGACCCGGGTTCGACACGGTGTTTTAGCATTACATTACATCCATAAAACTGGAAAACGTTCAGATTTCCTTCGTTAGAAAAGCTTGGACTGAAGTGAAGGTATTATTTTGGGATGATGGTCAACAAGCTGTGATATGTGATGCGTCAAACTCACATACCAGATAACAGCACAGACCCAGTCACCAAGAAGAGATGAGCTTCTGACTAACTCTGGATTCCTCTTCTTCCTCTTCTTCCTCTTCTTCTTCTTCATTAATCTTCACTAAGCACTTTATCCTGGTCAAGGTTGCGTTGGATCCGGAGTCTATCCCAGGAAGCACAAGCACAGGGACACACCCAGGCTGGGATGAGAGCACAGTTTGGTGAAATCAGTCACACACTCATTCACACAGAGACAATTTAGTAAAGTCAGTCAAGCCAGAGGATAAGGGAGGAATCCAACATGGACACAAGGAGAACAGGCAAAACTCCACAAAGACAGTAACCTGAGCTGAAACTCTGGTGCTGTGCCAGTTTGGAAAACTTTACTACAGTAATTTATAAATGCAATAAGTGTGTGTGTGTGTATGTGTGTGTGTATGTGTGTGTGTATGGTGCCCTGTGTCGATGTATCCTTTTAGCTAACAAAAAAAAGTAGTATTTCATTTTGCTTTTATATAGCATATATGCATAGAGCTCTTATAACAATATATAAATTTGTATATTTTTAATCATTTTCAAAATTTGACATTTAAATATGTAAATATTCGCTAAGAATTTCCATCAGTTCTCATGAAACTTGGATACAGTTAGCTGTTGTGAAACAAAAAGAAAAAATGAAAAAAAAAAAGAGGGTAGCTTTCTAAATACTCTAGGTTCTAGCTAGAACCCTTCTGAAGACCGTTCTTCCAACCAAATAAAACTGGTTTCAGGAAACTGAAGAACCCTTTAAGAAGCCAGATCTAATATCTATGTAGTCTACTGTAGAATAGCAGAAGTTCTAAATCCACATGATTGACAGAGGATTCCAGAGTTGACCTAAAAATTGCTGACAGGTTCTTTAAGAGTGTTTGACACAAATCAGACACGATTGGTGCTGCACTTTGAATCCCAGGTGTAGAACCTGCGGTGACATCTCTGAGTGATTCACTTAGCAGTGTTTTAGGGAAGACAGACAGCAGGGAGCTATTCTGTCATATGATTACGTAATGATCTATATTACAGAGTGGCTCGTAGTAGAGAAATTAGAGAGCCATTAGAGTTCTTTTTACGGCAGAAGATGCTAAAGATATAACACAATAACACAGAGGTGTAGTGCCAGAGCTAAAGTCGGATCTGCTAAATTGGTGAAAGAGCATCAAATTGTTAGAAAATGGATAATATTGCTCAGAGAGGAGCATTTACAGTCTCTCTTGCTGCAATTGCACCTTCAATATCCAAGAGATGATATTTGCCTGGAGATCAGCAGAAGGATGGAAAGCTGCCAGCTGTGTGTGTTTGATAGGGAAAGTAGCTTGGAGACACTGTTGCTCGTGTAAGGTTTGCGTGTGGGTGTATTGTTGTTCAAGGTGCCACTGTAAACACTGCAGTTTGTTCTAAATTGTTAACAGACTAATAATTAAGTGTGTGTGTGTCTGTGTGTGTGTGTGTTCTGGGACATAGTTTGTTTTCTGACGGTCTGTTGTTCCTGACGTTGCAGGTGGTACATGGAGTGTGCCAGGCCACAGAAATCTGCCATGAGTGATTTCTCTGAAAGTGAGGTGGTTTTCAGTGACTTGTTCTCTCTCACAGCTCCTGCTGGGTGACTGTTTATGTGGCTGTGTGCCAACGATGAGCAAAAATCAGTAAGCAATAAAAAAACATGAGCCCAAACAACACATGCTCAATATTGTGCTGTGGCACTGGATGTTGAAACCTTTCCTGCATAATTGACGAGCAGGTTTTAATGGTTTACATTAGCAGCGGTAATCCCAGTGAGTCGAATCTGTTATTATGTTCAGGGAAAGATTCGTTCCATGAAGTTACATCATTCCACCAGTAGTTGGTGCCAGTGAGTATCTTTTCTTTTCTGTATAGTCATTGGTTTATTCATAATAATGAATAATTATTCATAGTAATTCATAATATTTTCATTTAAAACTGCCAGGTTTTCACGAGACATGTTTTAACATTATGATCCACGTAGAAAAGGTCTAGTGAATTTATTTATGATTTATATATTTATTTTATTCAAGAAATACATGGTAGTCACTGCAGGCTAGTTTTTAGAGAGTGGCCACGAAGGAGGATATGAATATAATTTAAAAAATAAATACTCTTGCAATAGGTGTATGAAATAATTTTTCATACATATCATTCATCAACATCAACGTCATACTTATCATTTTAATAGTATATAGAGTATAGTGGATGATGCTATAACACAATAACAAAAACAACAATACCACATGAGGCTTTGTCTCAGAGCTACACACTTTTCACACACCGACTGTTCCACCCTCTTTCTCCTCTTTGTTGAAAGGTGAGCGGTGAAACGAACAAACCGTTTACGTCCAGACGCATTTGTTTAGTCAAGCTTTGAATGTGTAGTTTTTCTCAGGGTAAAGGAGCAGATCTGGAAGGTTCATGGCCATATAGTGTTTTGGATGCTGTCGCCTTACCACCATCACAAGTCTCTCAGGTTTGCTGACCGTGAAGTGGTTGGACGCTTTATTTCCCGGGAAGCCTTCATGTCTGTCATCTTCTGGCTCTCCATTTTAGTTACGCTGTCAGAGCTAGTCTTGCCGGAGTCCCTGCCACACATAATCTACATTGTCTTTAATCATCACATGATCACAAGCATACCTAATCTCTCTCTCTCTCTCTCTCTCTCTCTCTCTATCTTTCTCTGTCGAGCTATACACCCCAATCCCAAGCTCCCAGTGTTCTGAGTTCCCAGTGTGACCACTTTTCCTTTCCTCATCCGTCCAGATGCTCTACCCCTGGTTGGAGTCTCGTGGATTGGTGGTGGTCACTGCTGCTGGGGATAGATCTGCTTGGACAGCCTGTGTCCAGGACGGTTGTGGATAAAACCATTTTGAGTCTATTTTGAGCCATCTCTGAACTGCTGTTGCATTTGTCAGCTTTCAGCAGGAAGGAAGTCTATAATGAACTCAGAAACCACACTGACCTATTAGTTCCTCAAGAGCTCTTGGTTGCTGTTGCAGAAAGGACATTATTTACATTTACACTATTTACTGTCCAGTGTCACCCAAATGAGGAAGAGGTTCCCTTCTGAGTCTGGTTCCTCTCAAGGTTTCTTCCTCAGATCATCTCAGGGAGTTTTTCCTCATCACCGTCACCTCAGGCTTCTCATTAGGGATGAAATAGTAACTTAACTTTAAACTTGATCATTTCTATGTTTCTATACTTCTGTAAAGCTGCCTTGAGACAATGTCTAGTGTTAAAAGCGCTATACAAATATTCTTTCTGATTCAGTAGGTCTATCAACCTCGTTCAGACTGAATGTTAGGGAGATGTTCGCTTAATTCTCTCTGCTGAAGTCTTTTAAAAAGTAGGAACAAATTGCCAGCGTGTTTCACAACGGGTGAGATTTAAGTGACAAAAATGAAAAACGGGAATGATTCATTCATTTAAAAGATTCGTTCAAATGAACCGATTCGTTCACAGACGGAACATAATTCTACACAGGAAAGTAATTTATTCACGTGTATAAAACATGATTAAATCATAGCCTGCTTTACTCTTTTCCGGGTCAGCTTCAGACAAAGTTAATAAACACGAAACTTCATATTTTGGTTTCATGAAAACATCTCTGTGTAGAAAGTTCCAGAGATAAATTTTAGGGTTTGGCTGCCATCTAGTGGCTGAATGAACAACAGGCTGCGAGTGAAGCAGGTACACTATATTACCAAAAGTTTTGGGACACCGCTCCAAATCATTGACTTCAGGTGTTTTTCAGGGGTTGGACTCGTCCCCTTAGTTCCAGTGAAAGGAACTCTTAATGCTTCAGCTTCATACCAAGACATTTTTGGACAATTTCATGCTCCCAACTTTGTGGGAACAGTTTGGGGATGACCCCTTCCTGTTCCAACATGACTGCACACCAGTGACCAAAGCAAGGTCCATAAAGACATGGATGAGTGAGTTTGGTGTGGAGGAACTTGACTGGCCTGTACAGAGTCCTGACCTCAACCCCATAGAACACCTTTGGGATGAATTAGAGCGGAGACTGTGAGCCAGGCCAAAAGTTTTGGGACGTCTGCCTTTACATGCACATGAATGTAATATGGAGTTGTCCCGCCCTTTGCAGCTAGAACAACTTCTGGGAAGGCTTTCCACAAGGTTTAGGAGTGTGTTTATGGGAACTTTTGACCATTCCTCTAGAAGCGCATTTGTGAGGCACTGATGTTGAACGAGAAGGCCTGGCTCAAGAGCATGAAATTGTCCAAAATGTCTTGGTATGAAGCTGAAGCATTAAGAGTTCTTTTCACTAGAACTAAGGGGCCGAGCCCAACCCCTGAAAAACAACACATGATTTCAATTATTTGGAGGGGTGTCCCAAAACCTTTGCCAATATAGTGTATTAAACACAAACATCATGGAGTGCTGTTTTTCTGAAAATCCATTAAATTTTTATTATTTATTTGGGTTGTTTTATCATAGATCTACACAGATAGTCTTCTAATAAGCACACATATATAGACATTTATGTTCATAATGGTGTTTTATCTGATGTAATCCTGTCAGGTTAGCTTACACGAGCCAGCTAGCTAGCATCTTCAGTAGAGAGTTTAAACATTAGCCATAAATCTTGTCAGCTTAGCTCTTATTAGCCAGCTGGTTACGATTAGCAGGGTACATTATAAAACATTATAAATATTACCTAAAAAAACCCCTCAGAATTTCTGTCTGCTCGTTAGCTCTAGTTAAAAGACGACAGTGTTGACGTGTGAATACAGTTTGAGTGAAAGGCACATCTTATAAATATAGTTTTCATCACTGAGAATGATTGTGTCTCCTTAGTTTTAATAAAATCAGGTTGATTTATTATCTGACACTGAGTGTGTGTGTGTCCTTCCCATCCCAGGGCACTGAGCAGGAGAGAGTATATTATTCATACAGATGATGCTCCAGAGCAAAACCATGAATATAAATCAGAGCATTTCCTGCTAGAATGTACACAAGGACTAAAGTGTGTTACGTCATCCTCTCACAGAGGCACGGGAAATATTTCCCATGAGTCAGGTTTAAGGTTTTCATTTATTAAGATTAATGTGTGATGCGGATGCTCTTTTTTTTTTATACCCTATTTCCTGGTATAGCAAAAGCATTTTATAGCCAAAGCTATGCATTCTTTATCTCAATCATGAGAAATATTAACATACTGATGAAAATGACGTCCCTTCCTAAGCTCAGGGCTTTTACTGATAGCAGAGCAACGCTGTGAGCCAGATGCATATAAAATCATCTCTTTTGTTTGCCTCAAATTGGCAATCAAGCCATTTCTTACACACTTTTATTTCCTGCTGATATTTTAGGCCTAGATAATCACCATATTATTAAAAAAAAATGATGATCTTTTATCAGAGGAATTCAGCCAAGCAGTTTCAAGTTTCGTACATGCTGTATAAAAATGCTAGCATTGCAGAAATCTCTAAATGTGACTGAAGCAGAAGAGAAGGGTTACCGCGTGCAGACGGCGTAACGGCCGTCTCTGAGCTCCTGCTGTGCTTTTGATGGATGTGACAGCAGTATGCAAATAACCGTACTCACACACACACACTTTTGTCTTGCTACCTTTGTGAGGATTCTGTGTTTTCTTTGACATAATTATTAATTAATGCTAATCTACACCGACATCGTATTCTAACCATAATCTTAGCAAATTAAAGGAAGAACACATGGTTCTTTTGTTTAATGTTTGTATGAGGACCAGACGAATGTCTTCACAAGGTCAAAACTGTCAGATATTTCTTCCCTTGTGGGGACACAAAGATGTAAAAGCACACACACACACAAACACACACACACACACACACACACACACAAACACACACACACACACACACACACACACACAAACACACACACACACACACACAAACACACACACACACTGCTTGAGTCATGTGGGAAAATCCCCATTTCAACCCTCCCTGAGTCTGTGGTTTCATATAATAGCAGAGATGATCTTACTTTTATTATGACTGTTTGACAGACTACAGGTTATTATTTGAAATGCAAATGCGCACTTTATTCCTTTATAACCCTGTTAACGTCTGCTTTTTTACCGTAAACATCTTTACACAATAGAACCTATGCGCTGTAAGCAAGTCAGTGGAATTATAGACTGGATTTGTGTATTTATAATTTCAGGAAATGTGCTGAGTGTACTGAGTACTGAGTGCCTCATAGCTCCAGGGTCCTCACTTTGATCCTGAGCTCAGTTTACTGTCAGTGTAGAGTTTCGTACGTTTGCTTATTAAGACTGCCTGAATGTTTCTCATCCAGGGTGTTTTTTACTGCCTTACACTGAATACCATAGCATGTTTAAACCATTTGCAAGCCGAGGGCGTGGCCAATAGTTGACGGTTGGGAACAATACAGTTCAAATTTACTTTTATTTATTTAATATGGGTATTTTACATCATGCTGATGAAAAATAAATAGCACTGATAAACTAAATAATGTGTTTAATGTGATCATGATGCTACACCAGTAGCTAGAACCTTCCCTTAACTGTTACAAGAATCAAACTTCAAACGCTCAAATTTAAACACATCTAAGCTTATAAGAATTGAATTGTTTAAATATATATATTTCTTTATATACCTTGAAAATATCACAGTGAGTGTTACTCCTGGGATAAACTTCATGACCCTGACCACTTACTACTGAATGGATGGATGTATAAACTATCAAGCACAAAATCAAAAAGATTTGCCAAAAGGTTTGCTGACCATAACGCTCATATTTTCTTGATGAACATTTCATTCCAGAATTCTTCTCCGCTCTTTGCTCCAAGGGAAGGAAAGGAAAGAAAGGAAGGAAAGGAAGAAAGAGGAATGAAGGAAGCAAATGAAAGGAACGGGAAGGAAGGAAATGAAATGAAATGAAAGGAAGGAAATGAAAGGAAGGGGAAGGGGAAGGGAAGGGAAGGGAAGGGGGAGTAAGGAAAGGAAGAAAGGGAACTGGGCCTGAACTGTAACACTACAGTGTAGCGGTATGATGATGATGATCAGGGGTGCACATACTTTTGGATATATAGTGTATATCTATATATATATATATATATATATAGTGGAGTGCAGAAGGTTTCACACCTTTACATAATCCTTCATCATATCTAACAACGGTGAAAATATATATATTTTAATAATAGACATTTATAACATTTTTTCCTGGTTGAAGGTTTTTGAATTCGATTAAAGGAACAATTCATCATTTTGTAGAGCTCTAGAAATATTCTCCCCTCCAACCAGACACCACACTTTGCACTATTTAGAGATATTATCCTGATTAAAGGACCTGCATTGACCTGTCCGTGCAAATCTGCCCAAAAACCTCCTCTCTCCCCCACTCCTCTCCTCATCCGGTTCAAAGTTAAACAATCACAATAACGAGCTCTCAGCAAGTTAAACAAACCCTCTCCCATCAGTCCTCTGAACTGCAGCGCACAAGCCGACATGATTACACCTCTGTACTATTAAGGGCTAACAGAGATAAATCTTTTTCCACTTAATCAGGGATAAGTTCACATTTCTGTAAGTCTGTTACTGATAATCGGTTTGCTAAAGGAGATAAAGGTCCACTCAGCTCAGTGTGGAGAGTTGGAGTAGGAGATTTGTGCCAAAAAGTAGCACCGGATATTCACAGAAAATCAGAATTTTTATTAAAGAAAACTGAGGAACTCTCTGTACAGTTTCAGCCCAGTTTGTGTACAGGACAACATTCAGATGCAGGATGTCCTTTTATGGCAAGATGTTATGATGTAATATGTAGATAATTCAAGTAAATTACAAATATAATCACTGAAAATCTCAAAAATACATTTGCATGAATGCTTAAGTAATAAATATATTTTTTTCCTTTTTGGTGACTCAAAAGTCACCTTTCTGGTAAGTCTTTGCAGATTCTGTATAAATCCTCAACAGCAAATGACTCTTAGACTGATCTGGGAACTGAGAGAGGTGTGTGGGCGCGGCCTCTAAAGGTGTTCTGTGAAAACCAAACAAAATAGCTTGCGACAAGGTACATTTGTCTTCTTTATCTAGTTCCAGGGGAGGAGGTTTTAGTAGATAAAGAAGAAGTGACAAACACAGAGTCTGAGAAAGAGACCAAATACCTGAGAGGAAATTACTGTACATTTACATTTGTCGTCTCCATGTTGACTTAAGGGCGTGTAAACCTTCTCACTTTAGTGAATCGTGCAGAAAGCAACATTTCAAAATGACTAGGCTTCAGTTTTATCGTTTCTGTGAGTGAGAAAGAGAAGACTGTTTACATCAGAGAGACAGAAAGGGAACTGGAGCTTTCATAGCTGAACTACTGCAACATGGAGCAACTGAAACATGAAGAGAGAGAGAGAGAGACTAAAGGAGAGAGAGAGAGACAGAGAAATAGAGAGAGACAGAGAGAGAGAGAGAGAGAGAGAGAGAGAGAGAGAGAGAAAAGAGACAGACAGACAGAGAGAGAGAGAGAGAGAGAGAGAGAAAGAGAGACAGACAGACAGAGAGAGAGAGAGAGAGAGAGAGAGAGAGATGAATGGTTAGAATTAAGTTCCCTTTGAAAAGAAACAGAGACTCTGTAGAGAATGTTCTCCCTCTGATGTTTAATAAAGTTGTGGTGATTATTACAGATGTACACTTTTAACCATTTGTGAAATAAACGTTAAAAGGGGGGCATGAAATAGAAGATGCATTTAAATTAGAGTGGAAAAGCAACAATAAATAAAGTTCGTTCCCCAGCATTAGCGTCAGAGTCAGAGTCCGCCCCCTTACACGTTTTGATCAGTTGCATTTACAAAGCAGAACGGCTCACCGGGACGTCCGAAATAAATAAAGGGGAAAAAAAAGAGAGTTTTAGCTTACAACAAGCTCGGTGTGAGATACACGGCATCTGAGAAACGTGAAGCTTAGACCTGTGACCTGGATAAAGAACTCGGTACATTACGGTCCTGTTTACACCTTAAATTATCAGTCATAATGAACAAGAGACTGGACACAAGCATGAAAGAAAGCAGGAAATTTATGGACTTTAACCATGGTTCCCTCTGTATGGTGTGAGGCTTTCTCTGCACAAGCAGGGACTATCACTCTCCATTGTAGGGCTTTCTCTACCCAAGCAGGGGCTACTTCCCTTATGGCATGGGGCTCTGTTCTGCAAGAGGATTTTTCTGCCCAAGCAGGGGATCCTTCTGTTCAGTGTGGGGCTCCTTCCATCTGGTTTGGGGCTTTCTCACACAAGCATCAAAGAAAGCAGGAAATCTGATTAACTTTAACCGTGATTCCCTCTGTCCAGTGTGGGGCTTTCTCTGCCTAAGCAGGGGCTCCTTCTGTCCAGTTCAAGGCTTTCTCTGCCCAAGCAGGGGCTACTTTCCTTACAGCATGTGGCTCCATTCTACAAGAGGCTTTCTCTGCCAGGCAGCGGCTCCTTCTGTCCAGTGTGGGGCTCCCTCAATCCCATTTGGGGCCTTCTCTGCCCAAGCAGGGGCTCCTTCCCATACGGCAGGGGCTCTGTCCAAGCTTGGCTCCTTCTGTCCAGTGTGAAGCTTACTCTGCCCAAGCAAGGGCTCCTTCCGCCTTTGTGGGGCTCCTGCTGTCAGGTGTGGGGCATTTTCTACCCAAGCAACTCTCTGGGACTGCAGAACACACACTACTGGCCAATTCCATCTCATTCTCATGCTGCCTCTTATTTCTCTTGCCCATTATATAAATATGTTATTTATCATATAAAGGCTGTCCATAAGTTCCATCAGGTTCAGTATTCAGATTTTACGGAATAAAATGAGAACATCGTACAATCACAGCTCGAGGCAGACCTCTGGAGGATCTCCAGTGGGACAAGCTGAACAGTCGTAACCGGATTAGCAGAAATGAATGCAGGATGTAAACAGGACCTTTATAGAAAGTCAACGTTTCACATTTGTTGCATTTCCCAAGTAAAAAATGAAAGCTCAACAAATAAAAAATAAAAAAAACAATACAATAGCTGAGCCGTGTCTGGTGTGTGAAATTGCTTCTTTAATGCTTCTTCAGCAAAAGGAAAGCATATAGCCTCCAGTTTAGCATTGTGCTACTGTATGTTTAAACTATTTGCAAGCAGGAGGGCGTGGCCAACGATTGGCAGTTTGGAATAATACAGCTAAAATATTTTGTTTATATATATATATAAATAATAGGAATATTTTCTGTCCTGCTGATGTGAAAATGTGAGCATAAAGCTAAACCGGTCGCTAAAACCTTTCCTTAACAGTTAGCTTCTGAAGTACAAGAAGCAAACTTCAGCAAACACTTAGCAAATTTAAACAAGTCTTAGCGATATTGAATTCTGTAAATATATATATTTTTTGGCCTAAATATTCCATTAATACTTTGAAAATGTTATATTTTATTTCATCATGACTAAAAAAACCTTTTAAAAAAAATAGCAAAAAAATAAAAATAAAAGGTGTGTTGTGAATGAGAACGTGAGCATGTGCACACATTACGAGTCGGATAAAAATAAAAAACAAAGACACTCCTTCTTTAATACATTCCATAAAATCTGTTTAAAGATAAATAGAGAAGATTCCTACATGTCCATGTTTACAATATTTAAAAGGAGCGTCACGGTCATGGTCACCGTCCCGTCGTCCTCGCGTGACTCCACGAGCCATCCGCCCGGACGCCCGAGCCAAACACTCATCAGTCCTGACCTCACGTCTTCCTCACGGATACACGTGTCAACCTGAGGGCCGCGCAACACCAGTCCTGCACCTTCACCAGGCAATCACATGTAGCTCCGCCCCCTTACAGGATCAGTCTCTGGCCCAGGATCTTACGGTTGATCTCGGCTAAGGCCACGGAGAACACAAAAGCCTTCTCGTCCGACAGGTTCGCGTAAATATCCACCTCCCGCTCCTGTTTTTCTGGAAAACATGCAAGACCACAACTTCAGTGCAACAACAACAAAAAGAAACCGTGGAAAAATTATAATTATATCTAATGACTTCTTTGTACTTTGTTTCTATGTTCTATGAGGAAAAAAATACATTACATTGTTATATTAATTATTTATAATTGTTTAATATTAATTATATTATATTTAATACTAATTATCAGCTTTTTTATTGTTTTGTTTGTTTATATATGAAGCCTGCTAATATTAAGAAAAATTATTTTTTATATAATTCCATGCTTATTTCTTTACACTTTCTCCTAAAAGCACCTTTATTTGCTAAAAGAAATTTGCTAAATATTGTGAAAATGACTAAAAAATCAGTGCTGTATATTTCTAACATCAAACACTAAAAGAAAATCACCACAATTAATTAATTAATTAATTACTTAATAACTGTGACATTTTTTTTTATCTTCATGAATATACAAATCATTATGTAGAATAATCGACGATTTAATTCGTATTTAATGCCAGAGAGACATCTCTCCACCTTCACCCTCATTAAAACCACCAGACTCTATGAATATGCATGAACCATGACACTACTAATAAATAAAGTAAATGATCTAGCTAGAGATCATGCTAAAAGTAGCGAGGTTACAGCGCATCATCTTCTACAACGTTATTGGTCCAAATCGTTGTCGCTTATCTGATGACATACCCCGCCCCCATGTGCCCCCCAAAATATGACTCTGTGTTAATGAAACACAGTGTGTGAGTGCAAATAAAGATAAATGAGTCCCCAAGGAAAAAAAACGATTCGGTTCCAGGCTCAGATTACTAATCAGAAGACAAAATGTCAAGAAATAGAAAAATAATGACGTTTTGTGCAGATGAAACAAGAAGAGAGTTAAAACTGAGAAGGTGAAACGGATCGATGCAGTGTGAATGAGTCAGAACGGAGAGGATGAGGAGGGTTTCTTGTCTAGAGATGAGTGACTGGATGAGTGGAATAATCAAAAAAAGAATCTTTCACACACCAAAATAAAATTCTAGATGAATCATAATCACATTTTCCACAGAGGAATGCAGCGAAAGTGTAAAAAAACAGAGAGGAATTTCTATTTTTAAAAATATATTCAAAATATGACATTATTTTCTGCAGCCCTGAAGAGGAAAATGAGTTTGTTATCGGGCCACTCATTACGTCTCTGTGGTTTCAGTAAGATGTTTACAGTAAAAGAGGAAGATCTTGAGGAGGAAATAAAGCACTAGAGTGTGCAAAAAATGATCACTGGGTAAAACAGAGCGAGTTACAACTTTAATCCAATGTTTATAATCGCAATAAAATAAATGTATTCCCAAGACTAAGAGAGAGAGAGAGAGAGAGAGAGAGAGAGAGAGAACATGAAAACTAAAATGAATATAAGCATGACAGAAAGAGAGAGACAGAGACAGGGAAAGACAGAGAGAGAGAGACAGAGAGCATATGAGAGAGAGAGAGAGAGAGAGAGAGAGAGAGAGAGAATAAGCAAGATTGAGAGGGTAAATGTGTGAAACAGAATAAATGAGAGTGGGACAGTAAGAGAGTGAGACAGACTGAATGAGAGTAAGACAGACTGAATGAGTGTAAGACAGACTGAATGAGAGAGATAGTAAGAGAGAGTGAGACAGTAAGAGAGAATGAGACAGACTGAATGAGAGTGATACAGTAAGAGAGAGTGAGACAGACTGAAAGAGTGAGACAGTAAGAGAGAGTGAGACAGACTGAATGAGAGTGAGACGGTAAGAAAGTGAGACAGATTGAATTAGACAGTAAGAGAGAGTGAGACAAACTAAATGAGAGTGAGAAAGTAAGAGAGTAAGACAGTCTGAATGAGAGTGAGACAGTAAGAGAGAGTGAGACAGACTGAACGAGAGTGAGACAGACTGAATGCAGTCTGTTACAGAAATGGATCATTCGGCTAAATTCGGCTACGCTGTTGTAACGTGTTAATTTAGATTTAAATGATTTTCCTGTACATGTCTCACCTTTCTCCTCCTCCTGCTTCTTCAAGCCCACGGTCTTCGGCCGGCCCCGCCCTCTCCGGATGGTATCTGATTGGCTGTTGGAGCGGGACCGCCTCCTGTTCTCCATGTCATTAGTGGAGGTTAAGTTGATCTTCTCTCTTCTTATTCTTTCAGGTCGTCTTCTCTTGGCGTCCGATTTGTCTGACAGGAGATCAGAGGAAATAAAAATCAGACGCATATTAACATAGAATAAATTAAAAAAAAGACGCAGCTTTAATACGTAATGAGAGATAATAGAATAAAATTTAAAAAAGACAATAAAATGAACACACCAATGGACAGCAATAGGGAGACTCGTTCTTGCTTCATTACGTTTATTTATCGTTTCTTTTATAACCTTATAACATGACACTACTGTTAACTAATTATTATCCACTTTCATGTTTTCGATTTTGTTTCTGCTTCTAGATTAATTTTTATTAATTTACCCAAAACACCCTCTTATCACTCATATCTAGTACGACGTTCCATTTCTGACTCTTAATCCACGTAAAAAAGATGCCATCTTTATGTTTTAGGTGTTTGCTCAAAAAAAAATAACGTAAGGATACAGGAGACTGTCTCGTAATATTTTAGCTCCTCCTACTTTCACAGGAGTAAATAATGTTCCTTAAAAAACAGAACAAAAGACAAAGAAGAGATTATAAGATAACCTTATTTGTTTTCTTATTTAATAGGAAATTAAAAATAAATAAATGCAGATTATAAATTTTTATTTTTTTTTCACTTATATTAAAATATAATATAAAAAATATCTAAAAATGAAAATATATATACTAGAATTATATAAACATAGAATTATTTATTTATTTGAATATTTAATAGATTAATATTCAAAATGCCTTATATTGTATATATTTTACATAGTAAATGATATAAACTAAAATAATATATTGACATTTAATTCAACTGGAATCTTTGCATTAAATTTTCTAAAGAATAAATAAAATATATTATTTGTTTGTTTTTTTAATAAAAATATTATAAAATAAAATAATTTTAATGCTGCACCATTGCCACTTTTATATCTCCTGTATTTTCAAAACACAGATCACAATGGCTGGTTTTTGTTGGGTTTTTTTAATCCTCAGTGTGTTAAATTAGGCAGCGTCTTGTCTCCTCCCTGTCTCACTGCAGTGTGTCGTTTCTACAAAATACTGCAGGAATCCTGATCTTGTCAATAACCTGCCCTAACAGGACCGGCTCTGCTCTGCAACCTCGTTTGATTCATTTCTTCCTCGACACGGCCTTCTGTCATTGTCAAAACCCTACTGAAACACGACCTGACAAATCACTTATGTCACCCTTATACCAGCAGCATTATGGCAAATGAAATATTTACTCATATAAATCATATCCAAATCCGATTTCAACTTGAATCAGTTCTTTATCTTTACGCTCTTAAACCCAAGCAAGAGAGCCGGTCAGCCTAAATAAAATCCTGACCCATTTGAAAATTCGAGCAGTTATTCTTAGCATAAGCTCAGTATAAATAGTCCATCCTGCTTAGAGAACATGCAGCTAACACTGAAACCTGAGCACTCAAAGCAAAAAAAAAAAAAAAAAAAAAAAAAAACAACCTCTGAACACACTTCCTCTCAGGCAGAGGATAGGAAAAAATAATAATAATAGTAATAAAAAAGCCTTCACTAGGTCATGTGAAGTCAGACTTCTGCTGTAGAGGGATTTCAGTGTAATTCACAATAATCTGGACTGTGTTTGGTGAAATAAAGAGCAGAATTTATTACGCAGCTGATTGGAGTTTAAAGCTCCGGTACAAAGAGGCCTGTGTTTAACATTCCACTCATAACAGCGAGCCGAGCGTCAGCCAGCGGTTACACAGTCAGTCGAATGCCAGAAATATGCTGCTACGCTCAACTCTCACATTAAATACACAATGAAGTGATTTTCTGTGTCTCTAGCTTCTTAATGTTTCATTTCCATTGTGGGTCAGACGCCTAGATTGATCTGAATATAGTATTTTTACACAAACATCTATCTATCCATCCATACAGAATACATTTTTTTTTTTTAGCATTTTTTTATTAAAGATGGCACCGATCTGGTAGCCAGGATGGATTTCAGATGAACAGCGACAAAAAAAAAAAAAAAATCAGAAATAATAATAATAATTTTAGGCAACCTGTAGTGAAATGGAAAAGACTTGAATTGGGTTTGGAATATTATTCAACTGGAAATTTTTACAAATTAATATTAAGATTTGTTGTTGTTCCCAGGATTGATTTTTTTTTATTCAATTTACTTTCTTAACTTCATTATATTTGCATCTGTTTTGTTCCTGTCGTGTTTAAGTACCACGTATTTTCTCTCTCTCTTTTAATTTAAGTGTTCTAGTTAAAACCTTCTCATTTTAAAGCTTCAGAAACAGCAGTGTCATGTCCCCTTTAATTCTTTTATTTCATAGCTTTCAATAATAAAAAAAATAGAGAAATGTTTCATATAACCGTTATAAATAAATCATATAATATAATAAATATAATATAATAAATCATATAATAAATCATTTTATTGTTCTAATCTAATCAGACAGCAAAGCAAAATATCATTAGGTTCACGTCTGATTGAGATCAGATTTGATTTTCTGCCTTTTTCCGAGAGATTTTGTTAAGTGATCCCGCATCTGATTTGTTTATGATTTGATGTGTTATAAATAAGAACATCAGGGTTTTTCCCAGGAAGAGGACATTAGGGAAGCGGTTAATATTTGAGGGATGGATTTCGATTCGAGCAAAAGTACTAGTAACACGAGCGAGCTGAAAATCTGATGTGTGTGTGTGTGTGTGTGCGCACGCAGGGTGTTTTTAGCAGACAGGTGTGTTCACATTAAAGGCAGACATGCATCACTTCCTGTTATGAATGTGAACCGTCAGGACAGACAGATCTGAGCAGAGCAACAAAAAATATCAAATAAGAACATAATGATCCTAATATATATTAAGAGTTCACACTGACTCTGACTCGTTTCCTCTGAGCTTCGTCCTTTATTCCTGTAATAAATAACTTTTTTAGAGCTGCATTCCGGTCTGAACAACGCTGTGTTCATTAATTTTTTACTCCTCAGTATCATTTAGTTTCTTCTGTAGAAATAACAGGGATTAAACTCACTAAAGATAACGATCATTCTGTGGGATGTACAAACGGTAAGCGACTGAACCAAATGCTACACGAGGCTCATGTTCTCTCATGTTCCATGTTAATAAACTCTAGCTATTATAAAACTAGCGTAAACAACATCAACTCTGCCATAATTACAATTAATCATGATCCAAATGACTAATGATCACAAGCCTAGCGTTTTGTTTGTTTGGGTTTTTTTTTTTTTTTTTTTATCACCACATAAAAAACATCCTTAAACTTTGGAATGCATAAAATAAACAAATCTTTTAATCATGACCAGCATCTAATGAAAAAATGACTGAAGATCAAATAATAATGCAAATCAATCAGACAGAGAAAGAGGAAGGAAACACACTGCTTTATCATGCAGATTCTGGGGTTTCTTTTATGTAGATGATGATGATGTACGGCTGTGAATTGGAGTATTATATTAAAACGCTGGTGTTGATTCGTTAACTATACGTTTCCATAGCAACGGCCCGCTCACAGGGACATGGCATAATCTGCAACGTTTATTTGATACTGAACAAAGAATTTCCTGACTTTATGAATGCTATGAAGTTCATTCTTAACTAAGACAGTAAATAGCTAAGCTTAGCTAAGGTAAAGCCTTTCTCATGGCTTCATAAAAATATTTTCAAATTATTATTAGAAGAAGAAGCCTTTATTATCGCCACACATACATTACAGCACAGTGGATGTTCGCATATCCTGACTGAGGAAGTTGTCAGAGCGCATTAATGTTAATATATACATACACACACATATATAAGGGCAGTGTGTCATCTCTATATTTAGTTGTCCATTTTGTATACTTCAAATCAGATATTATGGTTATACTGAAGCATTTATGAAAAAAGTTAGCACCTCTCATCTAAATAAGCTAAAGTTAATCGTAACAAGGCGCTTCCTCAACATATATTGCAATTATTAGAATAAGAAGAGGAAAAAAATAAGCAGCCGTTACATTACAGCACAGGGGAATTCTTTTCTTTGCCTCAGAGTGCATTCATGTAAAATATATACACCCCTTTTAGCGCAGTGTATATTTATATATTTAGTATATTTAGCGCGCCGCTACATCACAATCGGATCACGTGACATGATGATACTTTCTATAGAAACAACATTTCTGCATTTAATACTAAATCTAAAAACACACAGTTATAGACGGTCATCCAGTTTATATACTTTAAATCATATATTATGGCTATACTGAAGCGTTCGAGAAGAAAATCAGCACCTTTTGGCTAAATCAGCTAAAGTTAGTTATAATGAGATGCTTCATAAACATATGAAATTATAATTAGAAGTAGGAGCTGTCATTATCTCCACATACACGTTACAGCACAGTGGAATTCTTTTCTTCGCATATCCCAGCTGAGGAAATTGGGGTCAGAGCGCAATCAAGTAAAATATATTATATACACACACACACACCCCCCCATATTAGAGCTGTGCGTCATCTCTATATTTAGTCGTCCATTTTGAATACTTCAAATCAGAGATTACGGTTATACAGAAGCATTTATGAAAAAAAGTTATCGCCTCTCGGCTAAATCAGCTAAAGTTAATGGTAACGAGACGACCAGGACCGAGTTCCCGCTTTTTTTATAAAGCCATAATGAAGTTAATGAGACTCGTGAGGCCCAAGCGTTTTGTGCAGAAGGGGAGGAGGGAGCGAGGGAGGGAGGGCGGGAGCATTTTTCAGGCAGGAATTAGTGAATTAGTGCACCCTTCCCCCCCTTTTCCACTCAACGTTACTCACTGGAGCAAACAGCAATTTCAGCAAGAAGTCACTGCAGAGACGCTCAAAATCCCGCAGTTACACCGCTGACCGGGAAACTTCTCATTTACACGCCTGTTCAATTCACACAGCAAACCAGTCAGCACTGCACTATAAACTGGAGGAGTGATCACTGCTATTTTAGCCATCATTTTTTTAAATAATGAGCTCCTTCATATCATTTATATATAGTTTAACCGCTCATTAGGTCACATGGCACGGTGGCATTTCGCTTAATTTAGAGTCTAATCGAGTTTTTATGCGTCGTTTGGAAGCCAGACGTCATTAAAGTGACTGCAATTACTTCACATCCGAGTGAAACGGCTGCTTGCGTCATTCGAAAATACTTTAATTTCTATAATAAATAGCGTTTATTTCGACATTCAATCACTGATCTGATTCTGAAAGACTAAAACTGTCCTTTTTTTCAGTGTTGGACATTTTGAAGTATGTCACTGTCACAGAAAAAGGGTTAATTAACTAATAAAATGAATTAAAATACACAGGAAGACAATTATGATACACAAATAGGACAAAAATACAAACAAACTCAGAACTAATGATGACATCGGGATAACACAAACGTCTGTGTTAAATATTAATATACAAATAAAATGTCAGCAAAATGTCCCCTTGAGCTAAACGTGGTCTAAAAGCTCAGATGTTTCATCTTTTAACAGATTTCTATAAATTAAAAAATAAATAAATAAAAACGTCGGACTAAATGTCTTAACAGAATTGTTTAAAAAAAAAATCCAGACAGATAGATACATCTGTCTATATATTTTAAACTCAAAATATTGTCAAAATTTAATAATATTTCATACTTGTATTCATTTTTTCTGTCGCTTCTGTAAAGACTTTATCGCTGAGTGCAAAAGAAAGAATGTGATTACTTTTATTCTTTTAATTATTTACGAAGAATTTTCTTTTTTCGGTAGTTTTCTTTGGTGCAATTCAAAGTGGATGGGGCTTTATTCCGTAGCTGTGACATCCATGCTAACAGAAAACCAATCGACCAATCAGAATGCGGCATCTGATTTAAAGCCGGCCATGTGGCATGTCACTTGTTCGTGTCTTCAGAAATTAACGCAGTATTGCATCATGCGATGTTCATTTTCTAGGTTTTGAACTTCTTAAACCTGCTGGAAGAGTCTTAGTCGAGATCTTTCTGAACGTACAGTGCGAGCTTTTGTTTAGAGACACGAGTCATGACAGCAGTTTTCCCTGTACAGAAACAAAGCTGGTCACTTTTAGTCCTCAAGATATACATAAGACACGTAAGAGAGAATGTGAACAATGCTGCTGGTGTCTGAAAGTGAAGAAATTTGTACCTTTGCCCCAGTCAGAGCAACTAAACTGACTTCTTTTCCTCGCTCTCTCATCAGCGGTCGAGTCACACACACTGCAATCATAGCTGATTTCCTCATTTGATCAAGTGCAACGTTCATGAGTCATATAAAAAGAGTGTGAATGATGTAATAAAGTGAGGAGTGCAAAAGCACTGTCACTTCTACACCACGCTCTCCTGGCAGCAGATCCACCACAGGGTTTGTGTTTCAACTGCTTTTAAAAACGCCGCCGTCAATCGTTACGCGATCGGACACGCCCACACGGAATCAGATACGAACGGGAAGAAATTTCCGTTTGTCGATTTTTATAGATAGAGTTAAATGCAAGCTAGGGGTGGATTCCTGAGATCCAGGACTAATAAAGGTTTCTGTACAGTCAGATCCTGAGAACAAACAAAGGATTTTTATTCTTATTAGCATTTGAAGCTTTCAATGGATTCATAGTGTAAACTTCCTGTGAAGCATTTCAGTGCAGATTAAAAGGGCTCATAAAAGTGGGAGAGGCTCGACACCAACACCAGCACTTCTCCTCACCTCTGGATTAAACTTAGGTACTTTTAATCTATTTTAACACACAGTATGCCTTAAACAGTGAATACAGATTAAAGGAATAATTACTAACGTCTGATTTCCTGCTTCACGTTTTAGGCCCAAGGTCTCTGTGCCGTAAAGGATCTCAGGGTCTCAGATCTACACCTGAATATTTCCTCTGCAGATTTTTCTCCTTTTTGTGCATGCTGACAGAAAACACGGCGTCAGAACGTATATGTCCGAGTCGACACGACTATACAGCGAATGACGCTAAAATGGAGGCTCTGAACATCTCTTACTTCTTAATAAGGTTAAGACGTTAAACCTCAGAGCTTCTTTTGGGGTTGGAGTGAGATCGTACATTTTAAATATTTCATTTCTGACTCTAATAAATGTTCTAAATACTAATCACACACACACGAGAAAACAAAGCATTCCATATCCATTAATACATATCAGATTATAAAACATACATAAAGGAAGCATCTATATAGCATTTAAACCAGTTTTTCCCAACAATATCGACTCATTACGGGTTTTATATACAGTATTTATTATATACAGTAAACAAAACACAACAAAAAAAAAAGAATATATGATGTCTAGAACTGCTTGATTTCTTGTATTTATCTTAAAGAAGTGAAGATTTAAAAGGCATTACCCATAGCAGGAGGCTCTCGGAGTAGCTTTCGGCTGATGAAGACGTAACCACAAGGGCACGACTTACAGGCCACAGGGATCTGATTAACCAAAGAAAGAGGAAAGACATACACACACACACACACACGAAACAATGCTGTTTACACTGTTTACAACACACTTCAATGCTTTTACATCCTGATAGCACAACACGGACAGGATAACAGGTTCAAGATATTCACTCTGATCTCGATTATTAACGCTGTCACGTCAACCTTTTACGACCGTTCGATTATTCACGGTGATGGTTTTGGTGTGTTATGTGTTGATTGCCACGGGAAGAACATCATCCATCGCTACCGCTTTCTATCTTCACCCCTCCTTTTCCGAGCACATTGACAAATGACATGCTTTGAGAACTACACTGACTAATACAGAACTACTTCTGTGCTGAAATTTTACGACATGTCAAATAAAGAAGAAGAAGAAAAAAACCCGAGCAACTGCGACTCATCACATCCTGTTGTTGTTCCAAGTCACTTTAAATTTCAGTATCTGTGACATATCTGGACTTAGTGCGATAGTCGAGTCATCTGATAATCGTCACATCGGATCGGATCACAATGTATTTCTGATTACATGCATAGAAATGGTGAATTTTCGATGTAGTTCTGTTCTACATGTGTTTTCGATCGCTTTAAACACCAAATTATTCTCAAACTTCGATGAAAAATCCAAACATCACCTTGATCGAGTTACAAAAGGCTAATATGAATGACTTTTCACGGTACGATACTGCTGTGACTCACCTATCGATTGCCTATGTATAGTCAAAATACTTAAATACATTTCTAAAAGCGTTCAAGTGTTTAAATATCTACCATGATGGAGTCATGGAAACATATCAAGCTGTTTATTCTTACTGACTTGAAAAATAAAAATAACACAGGCTTGACAAATCCTGACACTAGTGACCAGGGAATATGCGTGTTTAATAGCAGGCGATAAAAATAAATCTTTTTTTTTCTATTAAGTCAATGTGAAATGTGAAAGCAATGAGAAAAAAATAGTGAGTGGCCCATGATCTGGGCATCCTGCCCTGCAGAAAGCCAATAATGTGGCCTTGGCCTTGGAAAGCAGGAAACTCCACGTTGACGATGAGGTTTTAGCAGGAATGATACGAAATTAGAACATAAAACAGCTTGAAATGATATCAGAGGTAATATGAGATGTGTGTGTGTGTGTGTGTGTGTGTGTGTGTGTGTGTGTGTGTGTGTGTGTGGAGGGTTAGAAAGGAAACGAGTCAGATGAGATCAAATAGATCACACATCTTCTTATAAATGAGCATCACAGAAAGAAAGTAGATCTTAAAAACATGACCAATAAAAAAATATCCTCAGTTTTACTCAGGAGCTGAAAGCCTGAAACATGATCTGAAATCAGCACCATAAACAATGCAGCTAGATCTCTTCCTTTCCTCCATTATTTCTCTCTATATATGTACATATTTTTCATTTTAGAAATGTTTTAATGGCCCCACAATTCGACCGCAGCGCCTCCTAAAGCCACATTAAAGCTATATTATTTATTCTCATAAAGCGTAAGTATTTCATATTTCCAGCAAGAGAAAGACTCCAGATGGAATATTATACCTAGATATATCACTCACACACACACGCACGCGCTAATAGCTCAGAGCTGAAAATATTAGGCAATCATATATTTATTTATTTGTTGATTTGTTTATTTATTGATTGATTGATTGATTTCATGTCGGAGATATAAGAGCACATTCACCGCTGAAATCGGAAACATCGTTATTTATTTATGAACTTTTGTTGTTGTTGTTTTGTTTTGGGTTTTTTTATGCTACACACACACACACACACACACACACACTGGTTAAAAAAGAGGAGCCATTAAAAAAATCCCCAGTGCTGCATAATAAAAGCAGCAACTTCAGCATGGACAAACTTCCTCTCCACATCAGGAAGACTTCCAAATGAAACAATATCAATATCATCAGCCATAAAAAAATCAACACTCACCTGTTGGTCACACTCCGGACACGATTTGGTAGCCATTTTCACTTTCTTCACTTTATTTGAGGACATTATTTTGCTTTAAAAATAAAAAATGCGGAGGACGGAATAATCAAGTCGATCCCTGCCTGTAATATCAGCCACTTCACACACACACACACACACACACACACACACACGCGTGCGCGCGCATTCACACACACACACACACACACACTCTCACTCTCTCTCTCTCTCTCTCTCTCATACACACACACACACACTCTTTCTTTCTCTCTCTCTCTCTCTCTAACACTCACACGCATACATAAACCGACCATCAATCAGCCCGAAAGCCTTGAAAGAAAAAAGGGCTACAGCTCATTTTCCACATTATTCACACTGCACATGCGCAGTGCGGCTAAAAAAAGATACAGTAACCATGAACATGCTGTTGATATTTCCTCTGTCTCTAATGTTTCCCCGCACTGCGCATGCGCGGGTCCGCCGCTACCGGGTCACGTGACCAGGCGAACAATAAAGAGCCGAGTGGAAAGCTTATATCGTTATTATTATTATTTTTTTTACATTTTATATTCTTTAAATTATTTATTTATATATATTATGCATGTGTAATTAGTCGTAAAAATAAGGCGTGATGATCTTTTAGGACAGCGAACGAATTTGTTTTTAACATTTTAATTTCGTGAATTATTTACTATTATTCGGCTAAAAAAAATACAATCTGTGTTTTTTTTTATTCTAATATGTAAAAAAAAATCAACTACAGGTATAGAAATAGACACTTTTATAATATTGCTGGTTGAAACTAAGGTCAAAGGATCTTTTTTTTCTCCAGCCCATCCCCCAACACACACACACACACACACACACACACACACTTACTTTCCGTGGGTTTTTTCCACTGACTTGAATATTAACATAGTTCAATCATCTAACCTCCAAATCCTAAACCTTCACCTCATTAACTCTGTCAACTGAAATTTTCTGCAAGTTTTGTGGTTTAAAAAATGCAACAACAACAACAATAATAATAATAATAATAATAGTAAAATAAAAATATAATACAAATAATAATAATAATAATAAAAATACTATTCTACTACTACTACTAATAACACTGGTAAGTCACAGGTCTTTATCATTAGGGTGAATATAAAGAAATAAATACAATCCTAAGCACACACTTTATTCAGATGAATAATAATAACAATAAAAAAATAAAAATACTACTACTACTAATAATAATAACAATAAAAAAATAATCATCTACTCTTCTTTCGGTTTTTCCCTTCAGGGGTGGTCACAGCAAATCATCTCTCTCCACTTATCCCTATCTTCTCCATCCTCAACACTTGCACCCACTAGCTTCATATCCTCATTTATTACATCCATATACCTCCTCTTTGGCCTTCCTCAGTGCCTCCTGCCTGGACTACTACTACTACTACTACTACTACTACTACTACTACTACTACTACTAATAATAATAATAATAATAATAATAATAATAATAACACTGGTCAGAAGTCACATGTCTTTATTATTAGGATGAATATAAAGAAATAAATACAATCCTAAACACACACTTTATTCAGATGATGGCTTTCCAAAGCCAAAAGATATCTGTATAAATAAATCCTATGATCTTTACTACTGTGAAATCTAATCTAATTCACAGAAGCACGGCAGAGGAATTATTTAAAAAGCAGTGAGGTTTCTATGGATGTGATGCAGTAATCAGTTACAGCCTCACATCTATTTCCTGTCAGAATTCAAATCTGTTCTCTCTTCATGTCCAATTCCTCACTAACACATCCCTCCGTCCATCTCTCCTCACACTGCTGTGTGCCCTGTACCTAGTCTGGATCTCATGTGGTAGATTATTGACATAAAGCTCCATTAGATAAAAAAAGAAGTCCTGTTTTGTTGACTCGGTTTCTTCTGCTCTGCTGCTGAACTGATGAAAGACTGATAAATCTTTGTGGCTCTGCGTTTCCTCTCCTTCTCCCACAAATCTGCCATCACCAAGCAGACAAACGCATCTTCACAAAGTTCCACTCGTCTCTGATGGATGGCTTCGTCCTGCCCAAAAATCCAACAAGCTTGTGGAAGTGTTTCAAACCCAAGAAAGGAAATGAATTTTTGTAAGACAAAATTAAAAAAATAAAATAAAACAAACAAACAAACAAACAAACAAATAAATAAATAACACCAAATAGATGGATTATTAACAATAAATAAATGAATAAATAATATTAAATAAATAAGTAACACCAAAATAGATTATTAACAAAAAAAAATAAAATGATTTTAAATAAATAAGTAAATAAATAAATAAATAAATAAATAAATAAATAAATAAATAAATAAATAACACCAAATAGATGAATTATTAACAAAAATGATATTAAATAACAATAAAAATAAATAAATAAATAATATTAAATAAATAAATAAATATTTAAAAAAAAAAATTGTTTCATTGCTTCAGTATCCTTTATTGTAGCTCAAACCTATAAAACCAAAACAAAGTCACTGACTGATTTTGATGTTGTCTGATTTGTCCACCAGATAGCAGTGTTTCATTCTCTATTTATTTATTTATTTATTTATTTATTTATTTATTTATTTATTTATTTATTTATTTAATTGTGTTAAAAACACAATTAATTTACTATTATTTATGCACAATTATTTATTATTTTTTACAATACCAGTATGAGTGAGTAAAATATTTTAATTTATTAAATTATGATATTTATTTATTACATTTATTCTATTTTATTATTTCTAAATAAAATAAATTTAAGTATGTGAAATCATTCCAATTCATCCATTTCAGTACAACATTTAAAATTATTTTCTTTAAATGTCAGAGCTTATTTCTTGTATATTTATTCATTAATTTACTGTTACTGTTAGGTTACTGCTTAATTATTTTGTATTTTTTATCAAACCTTTTCCTGTCACTACTTATTTTATTGCATAGATTTTATACTTTGTAACTTTTTTGTTATTTTAATTTGGCTGCAAATTTTTGGCTAAAATTGTTTTATTTTAATATTTTGAGTCATTTTAGTACTCAATAAAATAAAGGTACATGATTTATAGTGTACTGTATTTTTAATTTGTATGTTTTGCTTACGGTATCATAAATGTGATTTAATTAGACACTATCTCTTAATTTTCTCTCATCATTACATATGAAAGCCACTTCCAGAGGAAGTTAGATAAAGTTCCGCGCCACGTGTCAGTAACACTCAACATAATTACTATGACCCACAGTGCAGCACATTCAACTGGACAGCAAGTGGCAGTGCAGAGTCATTCTGATGAACAAGGTCCCGCCTCCTGCGCGCTGATTGGCTAGGAAATTCAGTTTTTACATGTAGATCCGTAATTGGACAACTTAAGATGACGTTGACGTTGCCGTGGTAATCATAATGCCATAGCAACCGTGGAGTTCGCGGTTCCCATTTGAATTGAAAATTGACAAAAACAAAATGGCGCGTCTTCCTGGTATTTTGTTAAAGCATAAACTTTATGTGACAATTCTTTTGTAGACAATTCTGACAAAACTTTAAATGTGAAACTATAATGCAAATATTGATAATCATGCACACATATGTGGAAAGTGCTGCTAGTTTGTATTAATGCGATAGGAAACAACAATAATGTATATTTTTCGACTTTTAACTGATTTCTTTTTAATTCGTTGAAAATTGACGTGGCTTGATCGGAATTAAGTTGTACATTTTTCCAACAACAGAGCATAAAAAATAAATATAAAGAAAAAAAAGTCGAGTTTTGTGTGAGAAGGCGGGTTATTTCTAGCCAATCGAATGACAGAGGGCGGGGTTTGCGGGTTGGCGTACGAGATAAACAACATCCATTCTGGGATTTGTAGTTCTTTTGAAATTAGGTCTTTGTATTTCAGATAGGAGACTTAATGAAAGTGGACTACAATTCCCATCGGCGAGGTTACACGCGTTTTCCGGCTGATGAAAGAGTTGCATGCAGACCGGCGGGCTGGAAATAAAATGCGGCTGACGAGCTGACAGGTTCATTCGCGTTTTTACGGTTTTGTTTTAAGGAATAAAATAGTTTTAAAATTAGCGAAAAAAGGGGTCGGTTTGTTGGGTTTCGGACGTTGGGAATTTGTGGGGGTTTTTTTAGAAAAGGAACCGCGGACACTACTTCATTCAGAAATTTCATTTGAAGGTGTACACTAGAAATAATAATAACAGTAATGTACAGATTGCAGTCTCTCGTAAACCGGGGTTTAATCGCCGGAACTCGGGATCAGTATGCGGAGTTAAAGCGCGTGCCCGGGAAATGGCGGTCCTCGGTGTGGAGGTGCGGGATGGAGCGGTACAGCACCGCCGAGGCGACCGCAGCATCAGCAGCTCTCAGGAAGCCCAAGCTGAGAGAGAAGACGCTGAGCATGGAGAACCTGAACGCGCAGGTGAAGGCAGTGGAGTACGCGGTGAGAGGACCGATCGTCATTAAAGCCGCGGAGATCGAGAGAATAATACAGCAGGTAATACAGCAGGCGCGCGTGGCACGTTTCTGGTTTGCTTGGGGTCGCTTGTTAAAGTTAACAAGTTGTCAGGGTTGGCATGGCCGTGTGGTTGCATCAGAAAATGTAGGAATCTCTCACCGTGCTGCATTTGTGCTCTTTATGTGTACTGGCAACCCTGTGCGCGTGAGCGTCCTGTGTCTGTCAAACAGATACCATATGGTAGATTAAAGGGAAAACATTCCCCTCTTTTACAGCTGATCTAAAGATGAATGGTCAGGGACATCGACTGTCCTCTTCACATGCTTGTTTTGCTGCTTCTAAATTGTCTTGAGGGTGTGCAAACTGACAGTGTTCATGCTTTCCTCCGTTCATCTGTTTGCTCTAAAATAGTTTTAACAGAAAAGAAAAAGAAACTTAATTAGAGGTTTTATTTTAGGTGCAAAAAATGGACCTGAATTAGATTTTAGAATAAGGCGTACTTTTATGACGTTTACAATCCTATTACAAATTGAGAGATTGTCTATTTAGCCTTTAATACACAGATTTCCGTTTTTATGCAGAACCTAAGCTATATTTTTCCTTATTTGATCACCGTCTTGTGAAACTGATCCCGATAACATGCGTTAGTGTATGAAGTATTGGGAGAATGTAGTAAATAGTGCACAATATAGTGCATATGATATTGTTTTGGACTACATCCTATGCACTGACCCCAAACTACAACTAGAGTCAAGGGAAAGAACCTTCTTGTATAGGCACCGGTTCTATCAGGTGGATTTAATTCAGAATAATATCCACTGTGAGTCAATTTGCTAAGCAAATGCGCTCTTTAATTCTTTCCCTCACGGTGGAGGGGTGTGTTTCTTTTTCTGTAAATTGTATTAAACGTGAGCCATGCTTCAAAAGACCCCAGAAACCGACAAGTATTCAGTATAAGCACAGACCAGCAGGCAAACCACACCATCCAGACGAGTTCTCTTTCTCTCAGCTCGTCTGCTGCCTGGTGTCGTCCGTCAGCAAGCTGACCGCAGCATTAACTAACAGGCGGATTTAATTTTAGCCCTGGAATGGAGCAGGTGTTTTTCCAAAGGCCTTGACAAACCCTTAATCCTCTCAGACGCCCACTTTTCCAGTGTTTATACACTCCACTGGACCGGTCTGTCGGTAGTGATGCAACATGGCTTTCTCAATGCTCTGGATGTGGTCAAGTTTCATGACTGGACTAACCTGAAGGCTATAGTTTCTTAAGAATTATTATTATTATTAAACATAACATGACACGAGGTACTGACTGAGGATTTGTAGCACCACTGATGGGTTGAAGATAGGTGCTTTGTTGGGTTAATAATCAACTCCTTTTTCCCCCTGACTGGTCTGAGATGATGATCTGCATCAGACTGAAACATATTTTTGTTTAAAGTTTGAATGTAAAAACAGCTGGTGTTTTAAATATCGTATGAAAGACAGAATATAAACCTGAAGGTCAGATTTTTAAGAAACGTCATTTATAGCAACAAAACGTTACATGAAGTGGAGAATCTCACGGCCAAACTTTAATAAATAGATGTAATTTTGGTTTGTTTAGTCGAAGCAAACATCTACATTTGCTTCCTTATGTGTCGTATCTCTTTCCATCTAGCTTCTTTTTTTATTTAAAGATAAATATTTTTGCATTCCAAGGCCATGAACTATGCAAACGTCTGCACATTTTCACTGTACTTCTGTTTCTTGTCTTGGTTTTTCAGTTTCGTCTTCTCCCTCCTGCCTGAACGTAGCAGTGTTACGGTGTAACTTCTTCCTAAAGGTTTTGCCAAAGACGTAGCCATGAAAAGAAATCAATTAAATGAATCGTTCATGCTTGATTAAGTCACTGTGAAGATCAGTGCTGCTGTAGAAAGTGCTGAAGATGCCACAGAGAGTCAATGCAATGCTTTAAATCTAATTGAAATGCCTGTAATTTTATTTATTTTTTAATTAATAAATAATTCTGCGTTCATATCCATGAGAAACCTGAAGGCGCTTTTGCTTCTGCATGTTGTTTTTTTGCATGCACTTGTAGGATTTGGGGGTCTTGCAGATTTTTCTTCTAATAGCACAGAAAAATAAAAGGCTTAGTGTCTGATTTGTTTGTTTTCACTTCAGGTGTAGCTTGTAATTTGGGTGCGGTTTAATAGTAATGTGCCTTATTCTCTCTGTAAACATCGTTTATTTTACTGGAACGTTAAATCTGAACACTTTTTTTTCTAACAGGGAGGGAAGAAACCCTTCACAGAGGTCATCAAAGCCAACATCGGAGATGCCCACGCTATGGGACAGCAGCCAATCACATTCCTCAGACAGGTGAGATCAGATGAAGGCGTGTAAAACACATAATCTCAGGTGTTCTCGTTGCTAAATGTCAGTCTGTGTGTTCGTCTGCTCCGGGGAAGGAAGGATCGATGATGTGGCATGAAGCTCGGTTCTTTGGCCTTTGTTCATTGCTGACACGTGATCTCTGAGAGAACTGTTTTATTCATCATGTTGCTGCTCTTGTAATCCAGTATAATAGGACAGCTGAGCAGCAGCTGGAACACGTCCGAGCCAAACTCCATGCATGGACTGAGCCAGAGCGCTTCAGAGCGACCAGACTGATCATAATCTAGATGTAAATATGGAAGGACAAATCAGTATGAACTATTACTAATTTAGAATATGTTCAAAAATTAGGTCCATAGATGTTCAATAAAAATAATATTCATGAAATGTTTTGCATGCCCTAAAGGTCAGAATGTCTACAGTTTATTGTCTATGTGTGGGATGATATCTTTTACTTGCTAGCTGACCCAATTTCACTCAATTGAATGATCATTTAAATCAATGTCTGTAAATGTCACATACACAGATACTTCCAGTATTAATTGCAGTGAATGAAAACCCATGTAAACAACAAACTAAAATAAAATAAAGATGAATAGAAATAATAAGAAGACTGAGAATAGATGTTAGGTGTTACATGTAGTAGCATGATGTGCAAATATGTTACAGGTCAGAATGTACAAGCATTACAGGACTGCAGGCGATGTATTTAACGTATCGGAGAGTTAATGGTAGTAACAGTAAAGGGGGTAAAATTTCAATGGAGTAAATGAGTCTTTATGAAATATGCACTTTGGGGTTTGGGCTTTGGGCTTATTCGAGAAGTCTGTATCTAAACCAAATAGTGAATATTAAACACTAGAGTTTATTACAGTAAGCACTTCTGTCTGTAATCTGAGCCCTCTGTCCGAACCAGGCTGTGTGTGTTGACCATGAATATACACTATATTGCCAAAAGTATTCGCTCACCCATCCACATAATCAGAATCAGGTGTTCCAATCACTTCCATGGCCATAAAATCAAGCACCTAGGCATGCAGACTGTTTTTACAAACATTTGTGAAAGATTGGGTCGCTCTCAGGAGCTCAGTGAATTCCAGCGTGGAACTGTGATAGGATGCCACCTGTGCAACAAATCCAGTCGTGAAATTTCCTCGCTCCTAAATATTCCACAGTCAACTGTCAGCTGTATTATAAGAACGTGGAAGTGTTTGGGAACGACAGCAACTCAGCCACGAAGTGGTAGGCCACGTAAACTGACGGAGCGGGGTCAGCGGATGCTGAGGCGCATAGTGTGAAGAGGTCGCCAACTTTCTGCAGAGTCGATCGCTACAGACCTCCAAACTTCATGTGGCCTTCAGATTAGCTCAAGAACAGTGCGCAGAGAGCTTCATGGAATGGGTTTCCATGGCCGAGCAGCTGCATCCAAGCCATACATCACCAAGTGCAATGCAAAGCGTCGGATGCAGTGGTGTAAAGCACGCCGCCACTGGACTCTAGAGCAGTGGAGACGCGTTCTCTGGAGTGACCAATCGCGCTTCTCCATCTGGCAATCTGATGGACGAGTCTGGGTTTGGAGGTTGCCAGGAGAACGGTACTTGTCTGACTGCATTGTGCCAAGTGTAAAGTTCGGTGGAGGGGGGATTATGGTGTGGGGTTGTTTTTCAGGAGCTGGGCTTGGCCCCTTAGTTCCAGTGAAAGGAACACTGAATGCTTCAGCATACCAAGACATTTTGGACAATTCCATGCTCCCAACTTTGTGGGAACAGTTTGGAGCTGGCCCCTTCCTCTTCCAACATGACTGTGCACCAGTGACCAAAGCAAGGTCCATAAAGACATGGATGACAGAGTCTGGTGTGGATGAACTTGACTGGCCTGCACAGAGTCCTGACCTCAACCCGATAGAACACCTTTGGGATGAATTAGAGCGGAGACTGAGAGCCAGACCTTCTCGTCCAACATCAGTGTGTGACCTCACAATGCGCTTCTGGAAGAATGGTCAAAAATTCCCATAAACACACTCCTAAACCTTGTGGACAGCCTTCCCAGAAGAGTTGAAGCTGTTATAGCTGCAAAGGGTGGACCGACATCATATTGAACCCTATGGATTAGGAATGGGATGTCACTTAAGTTCATATGCGAGTCAAGGCAGGTGAGCGAATACTTTTGGCAATATAGTGTATCTGTAGGACGATGTATATCCCTTTCCACAGCCTGTTGTGCCATCAGCATTGTCTTGGACCTGAAGCTGCGGGATGGCATGTGATGTGGAAGTAAATGAGGCAGAGTAAATATATATCATAAGGCTGGGATCAGATAGAGGCTTGAGTGTCCTATTACATGTAACTTCAAACAGATAAGCGAAAGTAAATGGTTCCTCGGTGATAAAAGCTGAATACGGCGTGTCCAGGGTGAGCTGTTCAGCTGAATTTACAAACCTGCTTCAACAAACTCATCATATTCTTAAGGTTGACTCAGTGCTGCTAATATGCCTCTAATGGCCTCTTAATCATCATCCTGAGGTGTTAGACCACCTTCTTTTCAATCTTGTAGCAAATATCCATCTTTCTTTGTCCACTTATGACTTTAACTCCATGCTGTAAGTGTTTTTTTTTTCAATAACCTGCTGGACAAAATAGCTAACGGTTCGTTAATTAAGGTTCCTCTGAATCGTCACTTCAGGTGGTGGCTCTGTGCACATTCCCCGAGCTCATGGACAGCCCGAGTTTCCCCGAGGACGCAAAGTGGAGAGCACGGCGCATCCTGCAGGGCTGTGGAGGACAGAGCATTGGTGTGTGTTTGTGTGTGTGTGTGTGTGTGTGTGTGTGTGTGTGAGAGAGAGAGATCATCTAAATAAAATCTAGACTTAAGAAGAGACAAAGAGTGAAAGAAACAGAAAAGAAACAGATAAATAAACAAATGGTGAGGAGACACAGACAGATGGTTCTAGAGAGAGTGAGACAGATAGATTGTTTATCTGTGTCAAGAAATGAATAAATAAATCATTGCACACAGACCGAGTGTAAAACTGACAGTGTTGCCACTTGCCATTGTGCCACTGTGAAATGTTGAAATACACCAAGAATAAGCAAAAAAAACCCCAGAATAATGCATATTACCCATAATGCTCTATTCTTTAAAAAACTTGGTGTTTATTTCCATAAGCGGCTCATCAGTGGGATGTGGGATGACGGATTGATTGTGTACACAGTGCTGAGCAGGAAGTGAGCACCAGCCTTGATTAATGACATGTTAGATTACTGCAGCAGTAAGTGATTTCTGTGTGTGTGTGTGTGTGTGTGTGTGTGTGTGTTTATGGTCATGTCTCAGGTGCGTACAGCTCCAGCGAGGGTGTTCAGTGTGTCCGAGAGGACATCGCAGCCTACATCGAGCAGAGAGATCAGGGAGTTCCAGCTAACTGGGACAACATCTTCCTCAGCACCGGAGCCAGCGATGGCATCATGGTATGATCCTCACACCGGATACGAGCTCGGCGAACATGCACTAAACATGTGGACATCACTCCATGAAACGGTTTTCTATTGTAATGTCAAAAAGCTCACCATGTCATCGTACATGCCGTGACGGGTTTGTTGATTGTTGAGACCGGACAAACGGGTAGCTGAACCAATCTGCGCAAAGGTCAGCCTCAAAGCTTGTAGCTTTTTTCCACTTTATTCAAATCATTAGTCCTACAGGGAGTTTGGTAGGTAAATTTCCACACTGTAAACACGGATACTGCTCTTTCTGTGTGTGCCGTGCCCTGAGCATACATCTACAATCTATATTCCACCAGACGGATCTTTTCCTCCGGCTGTTTTTTTTTTTTTGACTTGATATCTGTTATGCCTTAATGAGGCCTTTTAAGATTGATGTGAGGCACAGGTGTGTTTATTAGGTAGACAAATATTACAAAATACTATAGTCATCTTTTAGTTTGCAATGTATTGAAGAAAGTGCATGAACTCAATTTGTATAAACTTGAGTGAGGGCATGGGAGTGAAAATGAAACTGGACAAAGATCATATCAGGATGGGAACATCAGCTCTTCCACAGTTGCCTTATTTTGTAGTTAGTTTGTAGGTAGTTTAGGAGAGCGTATGTATAACGGTATGTCTCTAAAAGTAACGTATTGTATGTGATGCCAAACATTTGTTAATTGCAGGTTTTCAGTGCTGATGTTATGCTTCATTCTCCTACTTCAGCTAATAAAGTACTGAAACACCGATGTGTTGATTTTGTTTGTTCCTCAGAGCATTCTGAAGCTGCTGGTCTCAGGTGAAGGTCGCAACCGTACCGGGGTGATGATCCCGATCCCTCAGTACCCGCTTTACTCCGCCGCCATCACTGAGCTGGGTGCTGTGCAGGTCAATTACTTCCTGGACGAGGACAACTGCTGGGCGCTGGATGTTAACGAGCTCCACAGATCGTACCAGGCTGCTAAACAACACTGCCAGCCTCGAGTCCTCTGCATCATCAACCCCGGAAACCCCACCGGTGAATATAATAATGAATGAAGATTTGAAGTGCAAATAGGGTTGAAATGATGCTCATCCATGTTACAGGCAACAGGAAAGTTCTATATCAGTTTATCTATAAACATCTAATCAACAATGCTTGGCCTGAATGATCTGCTCAGGTGTGATGGGAGCAGATAAACTGCTATTAATGAAAAGAACAGTGTTCTCTTCTCTAGCTGTCGTTTAGCTGCATAGCAAAATATAGAAAATTTTTATTTACAGAATAAAACACTGTATCGTGCTGTTGGAGGAAAAAGATCAAGGTTACTGAGGTGTGATGAAGCAGAGTTACAGCTGATACTTTTTGTGTACTGAGTGTACTGTTCTGTCTCTCTCTATCCTGTGTGAACAGGTCAAGTACAGAGCAAGAAGTGTATCGAGGATGTCCTGCACTTCGCCTACGAGGAGAACCTCTTCGTTATGGCTGATGAGGTAATGAACCTTTAAAACCAGAGAAAAGATGGCTCGTTTGCTCTGATTAGTGGCTTTCCTGCTTCATGGTGCGCTTGATATTAAGCAGAACACTCATGTTAAGTTCACACACACGGCGATTCATAACACTGTACAAAGCAACTACCATTCACTACTGACAAGAGCTGTTGAGGGGACTAGGTGTGGGCGTGTCCAGTGATGTGTTGAGAAAAGTTGAACTTTATGTAAATGCAGAGCGAGTCGGTTCAGCGACTATCTATGGGAGTGAAGATGGTACATTTGCACATAATTTGTGGCAAAGGGCACACGCTGATTTTCCTGTATACACCACTTAAATTTATACGCAAATGCCAGAAGGCTTCATTTTTCGCTGCAAGAAATGCTAGTTGCTCCACCCACTGATAAACATTGTTACTATGGCAACAAGTAGCCAGATAGGAACGTCTTCATAGTACAGAGACTGGAGATTTGCAGCAATAAAATCCCTGTATGTGTGAACAGAGCTTCAGAGAGAGGGCTTAAAGTAATCTTTTATGTTTGTTAAGCATTGAAAGAAATTAGATGAGTAATTTTGCGAGGGTCAGATGGAAGCTGTATCGTTGTCAGCGTTAACATGCTTTGCTTATATTTGTTATATTTGTAGGTGTATCAAGAGAACGTTTATGCTCCTGACTGTGAGTTCCACTCGTTTAAGAAGGTGCTGTATGAAATGGGACCAGAGTACTTTAACAGCGTGGAGCTGGCCTCCTTCCACTCCACCTCCAAAGGTTACACGGGAGAGTAAGTACTTCCATCTGACTCAGCATGGCTCTGAAATTCCACCCTGTTCACATTTGATATGACAAACAACAAAATACACCGAACCAGGACATCATGTTCTGCTGGATTTTAGCTTAACAAGAGTGCAGAGGCTATAAAATAAACATATGTAACCAAATAGCTAACAAAGAGCTGAGCATTAAAAAAGCCAGCAGAGATTTAACTCTGTTCTTGTTCACGAAAGAGGCCAAGTGAGGTGATTGCTGTAAAAATGCTGACGGACTGGAAAGGCCTGGCTTGTAGTTCACATTCTGGCTTCTTCCTGTTATTAAACCCACAGAACAGCAGCTCTGACATCAGCACAGCTGTAAAGCACAGGGTTTAATTCTAATATGAATTAATTCTAGTATGTTAATGACTCTAGGTCAACAGATGGTGTGTAATTGTTGACCTGGTCAAATTTTCTGTTAAGATGAACGTATTTATTTAGCATTTACAGAATGAGTTTCGAGTGTCTGTGCTTTGTAACTGGTCACTTTAAATTTCTCTGGCATTTTCAGTCTAGAGGAGTAAAAAAAGACAAAAGGCTGGTGAGAGAACAGTAGCTGCTATGACATAAGTTATAACTCATCACATGCTACTGATGCAGTAATTGTTAATGAGGTTGGAATAAACACTGAAGTGCATCCATTTTGGAATTTTGGGGAATTTATTTATTTGTTTATATCTGTGTTCATAAAGTGCAGAAATCCGGACATGCTGCTCTAGATGCTCTCTAACTCCTAGCTGCTTTCCTCAGGTGTGGATTCAGAGGAGGCTTTATGGAGATCATTAACCTGGACCCAGAGGTCAAGGCCCAGCTGGTGAAGCTGCTTTCGGTCAGACTGTGTCCCCCCGTGTCCGGACAGGCTGCCATGGACGTGATCGTGAATCCTCCTCGATCGGACGAGCCTTCCTACACGCAGTTCCACAAGGTTTGCATTTAGCTCGTATCGTTTGTGTCCCTTCATACTTCGGAATTACGGTTCTTCATTAAACAGATGTGTATGTTTCAGGAAAAAGCAGCCGTGCTTGGAGCTTTAGCAGATAAAGCGAAATTAACTGAGCAGATCCTCAACGCTGTGCCTGGGATCAAGTGTAATCCAGTGCAGGGAGCCATGTACGCGTTTCCTCAGATTTTCATCCCTCCGAAAGCAGTGGAAGAAGCTAAGGTACGTCCTCGATGCTTCGTATTGTAGACAGAGTGTTAGTAGGAGCGTTTCAGAAGCATGAAAGGTGCATCATGGTGTTTTAGTTGTGTGAAAACACAGGCTTGTATGTTGTGATATTTAAAATACTTTCGCCATGACTAGCTGAAATGAGACGCCTGGCTTGTTCATCTGTGCTATGATTTACTGTGTGCAGGCTTTGGGAATGCAGCCAGACATGCTGTACTGCCTGAGGCTCCTCGAAGAAACGGGAATCTGCGTGGTCCCTGGCAGTGGCTTCGGACAGAGAGAAGGCACATACCATTTCAGGTAATCTCACTTCCTGTTCTCTCACTGCTCCTCAGTCCTGGTGCAAATCTGTTAGCTGTCTCAAATTCCTAAAATCAGGTCTGCTTTGTGTGTTTATTAGAAAGGCCGATTTTAGGAAGCACATAGATAGATAGTGATTGATTTGAGTGTTTGTAATGCGTCTGATATGTAGCAGAGGAGCATGTATTTTGCCCATAATGCGTTGTCGTGTGACTGATAGTTAGTGGACAATGTTTTCTTCTTGGTACAGATCTTCCTCTCTAACAAATCATAATCACAGTAAAATGGCTTTCTTCTGAAGTTAACAGCATGTTTTTATATTATGCAAACCCAACAAAACACACAGGCATGGTGCCATTCATTTTTTCTCAGGAACAAAGAGTGCCTTGTTCTTCTTGTTTAGGCTGTAAGAGGGGAACAGAGTTCATCAGTTCTCTACTGCATTCCTCTGACGATTCTTTTCACTTCTGCTTCTGTGTTTCGTTTCGTTTCGTTTCAGAATGACCATCCTGCCATCTCACGAAAAGCTGAAGGTGCTCCTGGAGAAGGTGCGAGATTTCCACATCAGGTTTCTAAAGGAGTACACGGACCTTCAGGACTCTCAGTGCAGCGTCCCAGCATGAGCCGCTGACCACAGGACACGTCTGAAACGTTACTTAACACGCTAACTACATGTAGCAGTACTGTTAAGTGACTTTTTATGTATATAAAATCCCCGTAATCTGCTTTAAATCCCCTCAGAAAATTCCCTACAGTTGAACAGTACTGTTGTTTCATGATCTATGTGCCTTTGTGCTACTGTAAAATAATTAGGAATGAGACAGAGTCAGTAGAGTTTAGTCATGAAGGAACTAACACTAAAGCATGAAATGATAAAAAGCTTCATTTTTAGGTGAATGCGTGAAAATGATAATGTTTTACATTTTCATCTACATTTAAAACATCTTCATTAAAGCATCATTTCATCTTCATTCATTTCATCTTCATTCATTTCATCTTCATTAAATAGTTTAACGTTTTTATTTGGACCTCTTTCATGGTATTACAACGCCTCTTTAGTTATATCCCTTATAAATTAAAATACTGTGTGGTCTTAAAATGTACGGAATTTTAAACTTTTAGGGCGTTCGTTAGCAAGCTAACTAACGTTCGGCTGACTTCCATGCACTTAAACCACCGGCCGCTAATAAGCTAGCTAACACTTGGCTAAGCACCATACATTTAAAACCACCGGCCGCTAATAAGCTAGCTAACGTTCGGCTAACTACCATGCATTCAAAACCACCGGCCGCTAATAAGCTAGCTAACGTTCGGCTAACTACCATGCACTTAAACCACCGGCCGCTAATAAGCTAGCTAACACTTGGCTAAGCACCATACATTTAAAACCACCGGCCGCTAATAAGCTAGCTAACGTTCGGCT
>NC_080736.1:2502500-2540000 GCF_019097595.1 Hemibagrus wyckioides | reverse complement strand
AGTCTTGTGTATAGATGGGAGTTGCACCATGGTCCTGGAGAAATGGCATTTTGCTCCATTATATAAGCACATGTCTTTTTAAAATAATTCTAAATGTATCACGCAAATGTTAAAGGATAATCCCAGCTCTCCCATGCTGAAACTTGTTGCCTTTTTGAACATTGTCATGTTGGACTGGTGTTCTCCCTCTTTGGTGGATGCATAAGTTTTAGTTCCTGTTTAAATATGCAAAGCAATCCAGTTACGGTTTTTGTCTTGCTAAAAAAAAATGATTTAGCATAAATGGAGCATGTTTGCTTGCATAAACATTAAACACCTCAGAGCTTTGTTCAGGTTCAAAATGTCTAAATGCAGAAATTTCATTTTGGTTGTCTAAATTAGTGTACTGATCATATGCGTGACCTCTTCCGTCCTTAAGGTAAGGCGAGTACCACAACGCCAGCACACAGATCCACCGGTGCAGGAAAGACGGATGACGATAAGGTACAAAGCCTTCACATGGAGTGTGTGCTGGCTCACCTTTTAAATAATTGTCTAACTTTTTTTGTTTTTTTGTTTTAATGCAGAGAAGGCCCAGGAAGAAAATGCAGCCGAGTAACAGCACTGGGAATCTAAGGTCTTGCAACAGAGATCCTAGACAATGTCCAACATCCAGGAAGACGTGTACTACTGTTGCTATTGAACAAATTCAGACAAGTCTGCCCATATTTACCTGCATCACGCACACAAGCTAATGTGGGCAAGTGGTAGCTCAGTGGTTAAGGCATCGGACTATTGATCCGAAGGTCAGGAGTTCAAATTCCAGGACCACCAAGCTGCTACCACTAGGCCCCTTGACCCTTAATTGCTTAGTTGTATAAATGAGAGAAAATGCAAGTCTCTCTGGATAAGGGCATCTGCCAAATGCTGTACATGTAAATAATAGCAGTATATTAAATGTTCTATAAATCAAAGGTATAGAAAAAAGTGTAGTGTTCAGAGACTGATGTGGAACACCCACTATAAAGATTCAACCCTTTTTTACATTTGTTGAGTGGTTACAGCTCTGTATGTGAAATACCCTGAAACTAAAGGTTACCACTTGTGCAGTATGTTTATGTATTTATTGATTTTATATCCAATGTTTTCAAATCAAAATTAACCATAGTGTGATTCAGTGCTGCAGTACAAAATGTATCCAGCAGGTGGCGACTAAAATAAAGTTTAAATAACTTTTTAAGAAGTTATTTAAAGGCTGTAAAGTTTTGGTTTTCTTTTGCAGATGTCTCTCAACAGTCAGTTCCAAACGAACTCAAGGCCGTGTGATGAAGCTGAGTGACCAAGCTGTTCTGCTAGGTGGTAATATGAGGTAAGACTTTAATATTAAACACAGATTGGTCTTTTGAATCGACAGCATACCTCTAGTACACTATTGCCAAAAGTTTTGGGACACCCCTCCGGACCATTAGGATGAATTGGAGCAGAAACTGTGAGCCAGGCCAAAACTGGGACGTCTGCCTTTACATGCACATGAATGTAATATGGAGTTGTCCCGCCCTTTACAGCTATAACGGCTTCAACGCTGCTGGGAAGGCTTTCCACAAGGTTTAGGAGTGTGTTTATGGGCATTTTTGACCATTCCTCTAGAAGCGCATTTGTGAGGTCACTGATGGAGAAGGTCTGGCTCACAGTCTCCCCTATAATTCATCCCAAAAAAGGTGTTCTATGGGGTTGAGGTCAGGACTCTGTGCAGGCCAGTCAAGTTCCTCCACACCAAACTCACTCATCCATGTCTTTATGGACCTTGCTTTGGTCACTGGTGTGCAGTCATGTTGGAACAGGAAGGGGTCATCCCCAAACTGTTCCCACAAAGTTGGGAGCATGAAATTGTCCAAAATGTCTTGGTATGAAGCTGAAGCATTAAGAGTTCCTTTCACTGGAACTAAGGGGCCGAGCCCAACCCCTGAAAAACACCTGAAGTCAATGATTTGGAGGGGTGTCCCAATACTTTTGCAAATATAGTGCATGTATGGTTATTACAGGTTACAGAGTCGGTCACTTAGTGATGATCTCTCGGGACTTGCTACTGCCACCATCACCACCTCTCTTGGAGAGGTAAGGGCAAATATCTTGGGTTTAGTCTTGAAAAATTGAATATAGTTGGTAGTGTGTGTGTGTCTTGTTTTCCTGCCAGACTTTGTTCCTTTCTGAGGAGACCAAAGATGAAGTCAAACTTGAACTTCTGGATGAGTTGGCTTTATGCCAGATGCAAAAGATTAAGGTGAGGGACTTATAAATGCTGGTGCAGTGTGATTTAGTGCTTGATATTAATTTATTTAAATATCTGCTTTCAGGAGCTGATGGAGTACCTGTGCAACAAAGTCAAGTTAAACAATACTCACTGATGTCTTGGCACTGAAGAACTGATTTTAATGTTCAAATATTCTAATATAATAAATAACTGTGTAATCTTTTCTACTGGAGTACTTTTGGTGAACTGCGGATCGAGTTGCTGAACTGTAGAATAGGTGTTTTTTTTTTTTTTTTTTTTTTTTTTGGAAAATCTATTATGTAAAATTCCACAAAACATTCAGGAGACATAAAATTTCCTCAGGAAGTACAGCTTGAGCTCTTAATGTTATATATAAACAGAAAGTGCAATGTTAAGTGTGAGGAAAAGAGAATAAAACCATAAGACATGCTGTTAAAAGAAACCCAATCATTACACCACCTCTCTGATTACAATTTTTTGACAATGTAATAAACTTAATGGCTTTATGGGGTTGATGTTGGTCATAACTGACACCCTACATGTTCCTGGAATTGGCTTATTTAGTACCATGGCATCTCTGTGGTTAAGGCATTAAAGTCCTGATTCTACTGGTCTGAAGGTTGTGTTTTCGATATCAGGACCACCACTCACTCCCGGGCCCTTAAGCAAGACCTGTAACCCTCAATTGCTCAGTTGTATTAATGAGAAAATGTAAGTTGCTCAGGGACATGAAGGTTATATGCCATAAATGTAAACTTATGCTGCTAGCTACATTTACTTCATCTGAGCTTTTACCTAATGAAGTTGTAAGCCTGATTTTAGCTTTTGTAATCTTCCTTGAGAGACCATGAACTGGCAAATTTACACAAAATGTAAATAAATATCTGATCATTGTGGTAGCTTAGACATGAGAAACTGAAAAAAACTTGAGAAAAGCAAAAGAAAGGACAGACTACATTGCTTTTGGCGAGATACTGTTTTTATTTAACAACTTCATAAACTTTTTCACAGAAGTTAAACGCCTACAGCTGCTTTCCACCCACTTGAATTATACGATTTTTATTTAATTTGGATGTTTCAGTGCTTTCCCAGCATGCACCTGGGCTGAAGACAGATACAGGCAAGTGAAGGATTTTTATTTAAACTACATCATAATTGCAGCTTGTAAAGCTTAAATGACAAACACTTTTATACACAATGCTGTAGACTTGTTCCAATTCTTAAAATATAACAGAAAGGGAAAAAAAACAAAGTAAAAATCTACAAAGTAAAGTGGTAAAAATCAAGCACAAGTACATACAAACCAACCTAAAAATGTGATGCGTATTATGTCCCAAAGGTGTTTTTGTCTTAAAGGACTTTTCTCTTTTACGGTCTCTTTCTCTCTCTCTCTCTCTCGCGCACACACACACACACAAACACACTCTTTACAAATAAAGAGGCTTGAGTCCAAGGCCAGAACTGCACGTTGGGATTAGTTTTAAATTAACTCTAAATACTATGCTGACAGCAGCAACAACAAAAATAATGCAAGTTACCCACTGAGTAAAAGAGAAATGACCTTTTACTCCTCCGTCTGAGGTTGCCTATACAGGGAACTAGAAGGGGAGGATGTCAGAGAGGAAGGGGGAGGAGCTACAGGCTCATATGTGCGTTCGCTAGGGAAAGCAGCGTACTCGCTGTTGAAGGCGAACCCTGATCAGACGGAGGAAAAAAACAGCCACACCTTTGTTGATCTGATGTTGTGCAACTAGAACATTTTTTTTCCTTCTCTGGATCCAGACAGGTTGGGATGGTCATGCTTACTGATGGGCGCACTGCACCCCCGGGCCGTGATGGCCGCCCTCCTCGTCAGAGCTGTCGTTGTAGGCTTCGCGTCGATGGCTGCCGGATGAGCTCTGGCTGATGTCGAATTCCTGCAGGTCCACCTCCTCTGCGTCGCCGGAGATTACAGGCGCCTCGGAGCGTGAGGGCAGCAGATCCTCCAATTCCTGCAGGCGAAGAGATGATTATTGGGCTTTAATTAACATAGTCTGGTCAAACCACGCAGTTAATATGTTAAACATTTTACCAACGCTCCTCAAACTTACCATATGGTGAGATTCACTAGTAACAATAAAAACAAATCTAACTTAGAGACATGGTCATGACAGTAATTTACAAACAGACCTTCTTAAATATTTTCATATCTTTTACTAAAGTGCAGCAATTTTGACTTCATATTGATCAATGCCTGTGGAAAACTGCCAGTCCTCCATAACAGACTAGTGTCTCGATGTTTGTTTCAGCGTGTCCACATTTCCTAAGGCAATAGAGTCCTGACTGACAAAATTAAAGTATGCAAACGTGTCACACGATGAGGGAAAAACATGTTTGAATATCTACCCCAGTCCTCTGGACTCACAGCTTTACTGAATCCTGTATTCAAACTATCTTCACTTAGGAGTCAAATAATGGCCTTCATTTATATAATCATTGCACTCACAATTAGTTTCTCTGGACTGATCCAGTTGTTTTCTGGAAACTGAACTTCAAACTTGATGTACAGGTCTCCTTTCTCGAAGGGGTTGCGGTAATGTGGCATCCCCTCACCTCTCACAACTCTGAGGGAACCTACAACATGCAAACACACATACATTTACATAACACACTCTGCATGACAAAACAAACATGTTTGAGCACACACATTTGCACATCACTCACCAGGCTCAATGACTTTCCCAACTGGGTACTTCACCACAATCTGTCTGCCATCCAGATGTTTCAGGACGAACTGAAAACCACAAAGTGCTTCGACCAGGCCTATCTTGTGGGTCATGTGCAGATCGTGTCCTTCTCTTCTGAACGTCTAGAAAAGACGTGAGAACAAAAAGGAAGATGATTACAGAATCTAGGTACATACATATGCACACATGCCTAAAATCAGATGAACACATTTTACATACAATGATATAAATCAGATATTAGAACGCAGCAGGTCTGTGAATCAGATAAAAATAAAGGTGCATTAGATCAAGACCTTCAAAACCAAGTTTCCACCAGTAAACTACTCAACTCCACCTCCCATTTTTATTAGAAAGCTCTGCCCCAGGATCTAAAATGTCTGCCAGATTTAAGCCTTCTGGACTAGAAGTCAGTTTTCCCATACGTTTTCTTTTCCCAGATACACTTGTGCTGAGGCCCATCATCTTAATCATCATGTTCTACATATTTTCCATGTAATTTGTAAATAAGCAAGGGGAAGAAAATAATTAAAAGAGAGTCATTGTACTCATACAGTCTCTCTGGGGGGAAAAGGAACAAAAACCAACAAATATAGAACGAGAAGATTTAAGCAAAGCAAATAAGCTCATTTACTGGAATGACATTTACTTGTAAGAGTCACTCAATGCTTAAAAGCTTCCAGTTTGCATAAAAAATTCAAAACCCATGGTTGCTTATCAACATGGCAATCACAATGACGTTGCCTTGATATTCAACAGTGAAGACTTTGCTAAAATAGCGCGTCCCCTTAAGCCCTCTCTCATCGGTTTCCATGAAAGCTTGCGTCAGCATGATCTGCCAGGCTATTTTGAAGAGGGCTTCAGAAGCTTCTAGGCCTGGAGGTGACAGGAACACAGAGTCAGACAGACAAAGAGGCGTCGACGTCTGACCGAAACAACTACCATACGTGGATGATAAAAATAAACCATTTCCACTGGACCTGTATCCCTGTACACCATCACTATTACATGCTTCATCTAACAGACCTTTTAAGAGCTACATAAAACACTGCTTTTTTTATTTACAGATGGAGAAGTGCTTATGAGCAGAAACTGGTGATGGGCGAGATCTGAAGAATGGACCATAGCATGGTCACTACACTCAGTCACTGCAATCTGCGTTGCTAAACACACATTCAGGTCTTACCATCCATCCAGCAAATTCGTATTGATGCACTATAAGGCCAAAAATAAGTGTACCTGACCATCACATCTAACCTTTTCCAAAGTTAGAAGTACACAAATGTGCAGAATGCCTACATTGCAATTTCCCTTTACCAGAACCATGAGGCCCAAACTTGTTCCAGCATGACAATGCCCCTGAGGTGTATGTTAAGGTTGGAGTGGAGGAACTTGAGTGTCTGGTACAAAGCCTCGACACCTGTGAAATAAACTGGATCTTCAACGATATCCCAACATCAACATAAACCTAATCTCACCAATACTCTTGTAGCAGAATAAACACAGAACCTCACAGCCACGATCCAAAATCTAGCAAAAAAACTTCCCAGGAGAGTTGAGGTTCGAGAAAATTCTCCATGTAGTTCTGTATTGTATTTAGTGTTCTAAGAATAGAGGGATGCTGTGGTGGTGCAGATGAGCCTCATACCTTGTGATCCTTCTCCTGCAGGACGAGAATGATGTCTCCAGGCTCCAAACCCGGCGCCTGATCCGCTTCTCCTCCGAAGGTGATCTTCTGCTCGTGTCTCATGCCTTTGTCCACGTGCACCTCCAGGATCTTTACCTCCTTCACCACTTTCTTCCCCTCGCATTTTTTACAGCGGTCTTTCTCACTGATCACCTCACCTGCAAACACATTGATGGTTTACACACTTATAAAACGGTGCACCAATAGGAAATCAGTTCTGAGTCACAGACTATAAAAAGTGAGCTGGTCTGGGTTTAAGCTCTACTGGAACACGTACCTTCACCATTGCAGTCAGAGCAGACAGACTGCATCTGTTGGACCATGCCAGGAGCCAGCTGTCTGATCATGACGCGCATACCACGCCCCCTGCAGGTCGTACACTTCTGCACAGCGCCAGTCTTCCCTCCCTGGCTGCAAACACAAAAAACAAAATTTATTCTATACAGCACTACACGGCCCTGTCAATCTTAAAGCTGCCTGACCAGGTGTTGATTAATGTTCAATTACAGCAGCCATGACAGCTGCTAACATTATTGTTTCTATAGTAACAGCTCATTCACAAGGAACCACAAAAATGGATCAAAAACGTGTAATTCATACAGTTACGGTTTCTATAAGTGTATATTTTCTTTTCAGAGGAGTTAAACACTTTAGGACATACTGTTTTTGGAAAATAATCAACTCTAATAGTAAATCTGCTTCATTACCATGTCTATAAAAATACTACACATTTTACTCCTTATTCATCATAATTCATATAAACAACTGACAGCATAAATATTCTGGTGATACTTAGTGACATGGCTGACTAAATAAACACTTACCCATTACAAGTGCTACACAGGACGTTCTTGCTCAGTTGTAATTTGGTTGTTTTCCCATTATACAGATCTTCAAGTGATACTCTAAACATAACGAGAAAAAAACATCAAAAAATGATAATCAGTATACTACTCACTATTAAGATCGTACTTCCTAAAAAAAATTAGAACAGCACTAAAAATAGGTTAGCACCCATTATGACATTTTCCATTTCCTAAATAGAAGAAAAAAAACCCCCCAAGTGACTCACTTGAGAGGGTGCACCATGTCCTCCCCTCTCCGCCGGCCACCATTCCGGCTGCGCCCATGACCACCCATGAAGCCGAAGAGACCACCGCCGAAAATGTGAGAGAAGATGTCGTCCATGCCGGGTCCTCCTCCGCCCCCTTCTCGCAGGCCTTGCTCTCCATAGCGGTCGTACAGTTCCTTCTTCTCTGGGTTAGTTAACACCTCGTAAGCAAAGCTGATCTCTTTGAACTGAAAGCAAAATGAGATAAAAACCTTCAATAGTCTCCGAGCTCAAATATAATTCCATAACATTCTGTGAATTGTTTCTTAAATACTGATTACACTAAATAGCCAGAAAAATCTGTATTCTGTTAGGAGCTTTGTGCTACACAAAACAAGATCTTTCTAATCCCCAGGAGCGTAAATTTACATTACATTTCACTTCTAATAAGCAGTACAGCATGTTTCGATAAACCCTTACCTTGTCTCCAGCATTTGGGTTCTTGTCAGGGTGATATTCCTTTGCTAATTTGCGATAGGCCTGAAATAAATGTACATTACAAATGTTTAGACACGCACCATCAGGACTAAACCTAAACTTTTTGAAAAAGTGGTCCATCATGAAAGCAGATGATCTCATAACTGAACGGTGAGGTTGTGTGTTTAATTACAAAACTATCATGTTTAATCACTTCATGGTACAGGAGGTGTTTATCAGCCACCCTGTACATTTTTATTACTTATTATTCTGTTACATACATTTATATTTTTTCTTTATATTTCTATATTATGTTATATCCAGCATTGCGATATGGAACTGTTTTTTTCTTGTTATTACTGACATTAACAATTTGAAATCCAACACACAGCATCTTTCAATTAAAAATAAAAAAGAAACAAAAACACACCTTCAGGACAATCAGTCCATCATGGTCAGTCACAATTTTCTATGTTGACAACGGGGGATAGCAGTAAAAAACCCTCATATTTAGGATTGGGTAAGGAGTTATAAATCTTATCCAGGAAACACTATTGTAGCTACAGGCTTTCATTTTAGATAAGCAAGAATCACACTTTCTACTTATTCCACTTACACTATATTGCCAAAAGTTTCGGAACACCCCTCTATATAATTGAATTCAGGTGTTGGGCCCTTAGACACTGTCAAAGTTTCCTCCACACCAAACTCACTCATCCATGTCTTTATGGACCTTGCTTTGGTCACTGGTGTGCAGTCATGTTGGAACAGGAAGGGGTCATCCCCAAACTGTTCCCACGAAGTTGGGAGCATGAAATTGTCCAAAATGTCTTGGTATGAAGCTGAAGCATTAAGAGTTCCTTTCACTGGAACTAAGGGGTGGAGCCCAACCCCTGAATTCAATGATTTGGAGGGGTGTCCCAAAACTTTTAGCAATATATTGTATTTGCACCAGTTCACCGTATTCTCTGAAAGTAGAAGAGCCAAACAAGAGGAATAAAATCTAGTTCAACACTATTTTTAAGGTAAATTTTTTTTTACTTACAGCCTTAAAAAATGTGATAGTTCTTGAGCACTTTTATTAATGTTATAACTTGTGCCATTGTTGCAAGTTTTGGACTGAGACCGCTTTAGTGATTTTATTTCAAACCTCATCTCCCTGACAACCCATCACCACTGCCCACCAATAACCAATCACCAGTGTTTCCAAAAACTAATCGCTGACCCAAATAAAAAAAACAAAAAACTTTACAATTCATATGGTTTACATTTACATGTAAACTTACGGGTTATATGTAGACACTCAAAATGTCTTCTCAATTCTATTTGCTATAAAGTACATTAACTATCTGAAGAACCTTTCTCTAGAGTTGTGACTACACTCCAGGGTCTTAAAGGATTTAGATCGGTACAACCCTTTCTTTAAAAATCTTGGGATTCCTTAAAAGGCACAAAATGTTGGTGGTAAGTGGAACCTTTACTCTGAGCCTCTCTACACTGGCTCTAATCAAACTGGTTCCTTGGAGATTTGTTCCTTGTTCATCCTTCTGCAACACCTCTGATCCTCACCTGGACTTCCTGGCCACTTTCTGGTTTATAAGCAGTTCATGGACATTCAGTCATTGTGAAGCTTGGCTGATGTTTCACTATGACCGCTTCAACACTGAAATATTAAAACTCATGTCATATTTTGTCAATCACTTGTGTGGTGCCACGACTACTTCATTATAAATATTACCGTTATATAACTCTTTCTTCTGGAAAAAACATCAGTTACATCGTATGCAAATGAACATGCAGATTAACCAGTGACGCCATATTCGCGATTTTCCCCATAAAACTCCCCTGATAACGCAGCGTGTTGACACGCGAGTTTTAAAACCGATAATAAAACACCGCGTGAGGCAGTTAACCTGCTAACGATTTGGTTAAGACGTAAACTGTTGAAGAGTGTGAGAGAAAGCGAAGAAAACGTGCTCATACCCTGTAAGAGTGATGGTGAAATTGCGTAACCGATCTTTTATAGCGAACAACTTTTGTTAGCTTCACTCCGGTAGTTAGCTATAGATAGCCTGTTAGCAAGCAACACGTTTCTGCTTGATGATAGTTAGCTAGTTAAGTAGTTTTCCCGTTTGGCTTGATGATCGTTAGCTAGTTAGAGTCCCCCCCTCATAACCACGGCAAAGAGATCCGTGTGAAGTTTATTAAACTGCTGTATTTATTTATTTAATTTTCCACATGACTAGAATATAAAGACAACGAAAATCAGGCCTGCTACATACTAAAGCACAGAGCTAGCTAGTTGACCCATTTCTTTTCTTTTTTTAAAAAAAATAAAATGACTCAAAGTCATTTATTTCGTCACACCGAAAATGACGTCATGCGCACACACACTTCCAAATGTTTTAAGTAAATGTTATGTAGTTTGTCGGGGTGTGTGTTTTAATGTGGCCAATTTCTCACGAAAGAAAACGCTATGCTAGCCAAAGCCGGTGAACAGGCCGGTTTAACAACGGTATGCTAATCACGCTAGTGCTGGCTAGTTAACAAGAAACGTTCCAGCTAAATTTGGCTCAATTAAATTCGTTAAAGATATATACACAGCTAGTTAAGTAAAGAGTACATATATAACCGCAAAAAACCGTATAAAATGTGTTTGTATAATAAAGCACAGGTGCCGGCTAAATCTACTAGGCCTCGTTGCAGACATACGGCGTTATCAAGAGTCGCATCCCAAATCGCTTCCTAGAGCACTACATAGTGCGCAAAAGCTAATACAGTCAGCGCCTCTGTAGTGCACTCAGACATGAAGTGCGCGTCAATTCGGACTACGGCGCCCGCTCCTGCTAGCAGAGCAGCTAACTGGCTAATCCGTCCTTCCTGATTCGGATAGCCACACACGGAGTCGGGTTGAGGGTTGAAATAAGCGGCGCGGCAGCGTTTCTAGACGGTGTACAGGCAGAGAACAGTTTATAAAACTTTCATTCACCTTTTTGAGCTCGTTTTCGGACGCCGAAGGAGACACACCGAGAATGTCGTACAGTTTTGTGTCAGCAACGTTCGCCATGGTGAAGCTCAGCGCAGGGAGGTGAAGAGAGGAAACTGACGCATGCGCGATGGGACTACTTTAACCTCCGCTCTATGAGGGAGATGTATGCGCATGCGCAATGTGACGCATGTGATGCTTCATTCAAGATCTCCGTCAGCTATTGTGAAAGCACGTTTCCGAATTAAGTTGCACTGAAGATGAAATTCGTTTTTAAGTTTTGAATATTGTATATTATAGCTTTAGACATTTCAGTGAAATGTTTTTTTTACAGATCCATGGTGCAACTATCGATTAGAGAAAAAACTAATGTAAAAATTAAAAATTGCCCAACAGCAATTACAGAGTCGTAAGAGTAAAATATGTTACAAATAGACGTGCAAAACCACACTTGCTATGTTCAGAAAAAGCTAAAATAATGTTTGTGACGTATTGAATTTGAGCTGAAGATATTTTCTGCACTCCGAAGTACGTAATTCACCATGTGTAATGTTATTGAACATCTGTGTGATTCAAGTCTTCAGTTTTGTTTTTCTCGAACAACTTCCATTCTTGCTTACAAGATTTGCATGTGCACGTTTTGTGACTCTCGTTATTCCTTCCCATTAAACATTCACTTCACTAGCTAGCATGCAACTGAACGCAAAACGTCACAGTTAAATAGAGGAGCTCCATCTAACTTACATGGACTTGCAAACTGAGGGGTGCAATACCGCAAATAACCAGCAGATGGAGACAGAATTACAGGACTGTTCAAGCTGAACGTGTTAAACTTAGCCCTGTCCACACGGACGCGGGTATTTGTCCGCACGCAAACGCAGCATCAGGTCACTGAAACTGAACATTTTTTAAAACTCCTGCCAGGGTGAAGTTTTTAAAAAAAAAAAAAAAAAAAGAAAGGTTGGAAAAAAAAAATGGTTTCAGTGTTATCGTGTAGACAGCGAAACCGGAGATTTTTGGCTTGTGAATAGGGTTGCCAGATTGGACTGAAGATTTCCAGCCCAACTATAGCTTAAATCCCGCCCATTTAAAAAAAAATACCAGCCCAAAATGCACACTGTTATAACTAATACAATAACAAACAGATAATAAACTGTGATAGTGGCTTAACGAGTAGAACGATTACAACAACCCGCTAATCAAGACTTGAAGTCTGACTGGACAGGACTCTCCTGAACCTTATTGGCTAAACTGAACCATATAATTAAAACGTTAACATTAGATATTACACTTTATTTAATCGTTTGAATAGAAAATTAATAAAATATCACGTTTATAGTCAAAAATAAAAACAGCCCAGATTTTATCAACCCGCCCAATGCACTTTTTCCCGGTGAGACGTGACCAAAAGAAGCCCAATTGGGCGGAAACGCGCCCAATCTGCCAACACTGCTTGTGAAGTCGGCGTCTCAGGCTTCTGATTGGCCAAATGGCTTTATGGTTGAGATTATATCGCCACCTGTTGGTTTTTCATTGCTCTTGACAGCGCTTCAGGCCGAGTTTTTGCGTGTTATTTTAGCAGGCTATATGGTCCTTAAGATGGTTTCACTTTCATTTTGAGTGTTACAGCTCTATAATATCCGAACATCGTGCCTATTGTCAGTCGTTCGTGTGGCTGAAGTTCGAAGCGCAGTAACATGGATTTATGTTCAATTTTGACATTCGTTAGAAATTTAATTAATGGCATATACGGTTGTGTTTACGTGAGTACATTTTAATGGCTTTATTACTACTTTAATGATTTAAAGGACAGACAGCTGAGTATCACAACCATAATACACTGTTATTTCATTTTCTGCATACACGTAGATGGGTTTGTTCTATCAAAGAGTGTTTAGCTTATAAGTTTTGTTGTGGTCTGTGAATTCAGTACATTTTCTGCACTGAGGACAGACAGTGTTTCAGTATAACCCTCACATGTTTACAGAAATGAATCCAGTTGTATTTCTGTAAATGAAGCTAGATCATTTGAGGCCTTGATCAGAGTTTCCTGACAGCCAGAGCAAGGTCTTTATCTGTTGATTTATGGTTTGAACATGTATTAACTGAGACGGAGATTATATACTGTTATATCACATGCCACAGACTGAAAGTGAAATATGTTTTTCAAATTAGATTTTTGTTTTACCAACTGGCTAAACTGTGCAAGTGTCACTGTAGAGTAACTGATTTTATCTGAAAGGTTGATAGATTACTGTTTCATCTGCCACAAGACTTAGAGTTCCAGTAACTGAACATTGTTCCTAATTAATCTCCGTCCTGTGGCTGAGGTTCAAAGGACAGTACTATCAATTTACTTTGGAAAATTCTGAAATATATTTAGGCTTTACTTTTTTAATCTTAGTGATTTAACTGTTATATGGTTTAAACTACAGACATACAAGTATCACAACTATGATAGAGATTATATACTGTTATTTCACATGCCACAGACTGAAGGTGAACTTACACTTTTTTTAATTTGATTTTTGTTTTAGCGAGTGGTTGTATGGATAATACAAGCAGGTAAGTTTCTGCTACAGAGCACAGAGCTAGCATTATAACAGTTTAAGTTGTCTGTCTATAAAAAAGCAATTAACCATTTGTTAATTTTTTTCCAGTGAAGAAGACTTGGCAGTATTTTCAGGTAGATGAGTCTATTTTGTGTAGCTGTTTCTGTTCCTCCATAATTAATACTGCTGATGTAAGGAATAAAACCCTGTGTTATCAGAGACTCCTTTCATTCAGAAAAATTCACTATATCAATAACTGCACAAGATTTTTTAATCTAAGTTACATGGAGAATTAGCCGCACAAATCCCTGTGACTGAGCCGTTACTGTAGAAACAATAACGTATGAGAAAGAGTGCATTAATAAAAAACTGTAATCTGTAGCATGTGTGTAACTGTAGAATTCAGCATTACTGTGATATAACAGATTTTACCTGAAATGTTGATAGATTACTGTTTCATCTGCCACAAGTCTTCCAGTTCCAATAACTGAACATCGTTTCTAATTAATCTCCTTCCTGTGGCTGAAGTTTGAATGATAGTAATATGGTGTAATGAAAGCCCTGAAGCAGAAGATCTGGGATCCATACACTGACTTTATTGGAACAAAAAAAATAAATACAGCAAACAAATCCAAAACAGTATCCATTATCAGAGTCAGAAGAACAGGCAAAAAGTTCAGAACCTTAGTGACAATCCAGCAAACAAATCCAAAACGCACAAAGAGAGAATCAAAGTGGAGAGAATACAAACTGGGTCATACACATGACAAACTAGGAAATAATTAAAAGGCTTGGTATGTAACATGCACAAACGATACTTCTTGAAGAAGACGTCATGCGTGCTGCTTAAATGTCCATAAAACCTGAAAGTGACCTGACCCGGACATAGCTCAACATAGCTCTCCTGCTGGTTGGTAGAGGGCGTAGCCGTTCGGGATATAACATGCATTTAACTTGGAAAGTTTAAATACATTTAGGCTTTACTTCATTCACAAGAGTGATTTTACTGTTATGTGATTTATAGTACAGACAGACAAGTATCACAACTATGATAGACTGTCATTTCATTTTCTGCAGTTTCATGTAGATTGTTTTGTTCTGTCACAGAGAGGTGAGGTCAGGAGTTTCATAGTGATCTCTGGATTCAGTAAATTTCCTTGTGGAACTGAGGACAGACAGTGTTTCAGTATAACTTTCATGTGTTTACAGAAATGAATCCAGTTATATTTCTGTAAATTAAACTAGATCATTCTAGACCTTTATCAGCATTCCATTACAGCCAGAGCAAGGTCTTTTTATCTCTAGATTTATGATTTGAACATGTATTAACTGAGACAGAGATTACATACTGTTATTTCACATGCCACAGACTGAAGGTGAACTTACACTTTTTTTTATTTTATTTTTGTTTTAGCAAGTGGTTGTATGGATAATACAAGCAGGTAAGTTTCTAATACAGAGCACAGAGCTAGCATTATAACAGTTTAAGGTGTCTATAAAAAAGGCAATTAACCATTTATTTACTTTTATTCCAGTGAAGAAGACTTGGCAGTATTTTCAGGTAGATAATTGTTATTGCATTCTATAGACTCACTAAGCAAATCACTTAAATGTCCCAGTAATGGATTAAATGTCTATTTTGTGTAGCTGTTTCTGTTCCTCCATAAGTAGTATTTCTGATGTAAGGAATAAAACCCTGTGTTATCAGAGACTCCTTTCATTCAGAAAAATTCACTATATCAACAACTGCATAAGAATTTTATCTAGTTACATGGAGAATTAGCCGCACAAATCCCTGTGACTGAGCCGTTACTATAGAAACAATAATGTATGAGAACGAGTGCATTAATAAAAAACTGTAAACTGTAGCATGTGTGAGAATCCAGCCTCACTTTGGTATAAGTGATTTTATCTAAAAGGTTGATAGATTACTGTATCATCTGAAAACACATTGTGATTGTTAGTGCACAGATGGGCTGGTTGGATTATTTCAGAAACTGAAGCTTGATTGTTTTGATCTTCATTTACAGTCTGATTTACAGGGATGGATATACTTTATTCTCAAGATAGGTAGGCTTCCTGTACTGCCAAATTCAAGTATTAATTATGTATCGATGATACTGTATATATCATATACGTTGAAAATTTAAATTGCAACATATGCCATTTTCTGTACTTCTCTGGCCTTCTGAATTCTGTTTCAGTCGGATGGTCAAAAGGGCCCAGATTCCACATTATGGCCATTGGGAATGATATGAATTGTCACAAGAACATTTTGAGTCATCTGGGTATCAGTCCCAAAAACAAAGGGATCTCTGGGGATCAGAGTGATGTAATTATCGCTTTTGTCCCGATTGTGTCTCGAGCTGGAACGGACATTCAAGCCGCTCTTCAGAAGATACCAGGTAATTGTTCTGAGGAAAAAGAGATTAATATTTTCATGGCATGTGCTTAAAAATTCATTTTTTCTGAAACGAAAATTTTACGGTAGTTATTATATTTTCCTTTCTAGAAAACCGGCCTGTTGTTTTCATGGTGCTCCATCACACGTATGATCCGGATTATGTTGCTCCAGTAAGCAGCCGAACAATTCACAGGAGCAATGTATTCTCAGTGGACTTGCTCTTTCATGAAGACCAGGGAGTGCTGAAATGCAAAAGTAACACAGAGGCACTGGATAAAGCAAAATATTATTTACAAAACATAAAGGTGAATTACAATCATAAATTGCAGTGCTAGGATGGTTTTATGCTGGAAATGAATGTTTACACCTTGATGCTTTATTGCCCTGAATCTGATTACACCGCTGTAGCTCTCAATGTCTAGACACAACTTTTTCCTGGAAATTGAGATATGATTTGTGCAGATCATTAATAGCACAGATACATAATTTAACTGTTTGTCTTTCAGCTTAAGACATACTCATGTTGTACCTTACACTGTATATCACAGTCATCCTTGCAGCAAAATTATTTTAATTTGTCATATGTACAGATAATAAATATCTCCTTACAAAAACATTTCTAAAGCAACTGTGCTAGAAAATTAATCAACACCAGTCAGAATTAAGCATTGAACCTCACTGTATTACAAGATGATTAAAAGCATGATTATGGCTGAAGGTTTGTGGACGTCTATATGTTCCTTTTGAACATTATCTTCATTTTATATGAAACTTCTATAATAAACTTTTCTGGAAGGCTTTCCACTAGCTGTTGGAGCGTGGGTGTGGAGGTTGTGTTTATTTGTTCATTCAGCTACAAGAGCATTAGTGAGATCAGACTCTGATGTTGGGATGTTGAGGAGACTCTAGTTCCAGTTCATCCTAAAGGTGTTCATTGGGGTTGAGTCAGACTCAGGGGTCTGTGCAGGATACTCCAACCTTCACCTCCACACCATGTCTTCATGAAGCTCTGTGTTTTGGGCAAAGGGGCATTGTCATGCTGGAACAGTGTGTGACCACAGTGAAGGGAAACTCAATAATGCTTTCTGTACACTTGTGTGCTTCTGAATTTGTGGCAACAATTTTTGAGAAGAATACTTTATACTTTAAAGCATATTTTGTATTTTTGTATGAATGTGATCCAACTAAAGAAATCATATTTAGCTTTAGATTGTACTGCTGTCTAATAATAGCAATTTAATGTTGATATTTTTTTGTGTTTAGAGACAAAATATTAAAAATAGTGACAATTTTATTCTACACACACACACACACACACACACACCAAAATATTATTTAAATATTATATTAATATTATTTAAGAAGTTTATGTGGTTTAGAAGAGAGTTATTTTCCAGAATTCAATGAACATCTCTAAAAGTTACTGATATCTATTTTTTCTGCAATATTCAGAATAAATCATGTTATCAATCCCATAGTTTGTTGACCTTTTTATTTTAACACTTGCATTACGCAGTTAGACAGCAATGGTCAATGCTGGCATCCTTAAGCTGTCTATAGTTTAAACCTTTTACAAGTGTTCCCTTATCAGAAAGACCCTCAAACACACCAACAGTTTGGTGTGAGTTCATAAACATTACATAAAGGCCACAGGCTTTAAGCCCGGGTTTTTACAGCAAGACACGGAATATATTTTTGATGTTGCAGCTTCGGTGCGTATCAAAGCTTAACAGACACACAGATCTGCAGTACGGTGTAAACAGGAAGTAGTTGTACAAATGTGTGTTATTTATTCATTTATTTTTTACAATTTGAATCTGAAATAGATTGCTAGTTAACTAGCTATAAGATAATAAGATAATAAGATATCAGATAATAATATAAGTGTAGAAGTATTAATACTTGCAAACCGATGATTGCAGTACCAGAAATATCCAGCAGAATTACAGGACTGTTTATGTTCCGCTCTTCACTACTGTACACCAGTTAATAGAACGTGTTAAACTTAGACAATAAGACATATTTACTATAATATACACAATGCATGGGTCGTTTCCTGGACAATGCGGTAAAATTACAATGTTATTATGCTATAATGTAGAAAAATATACACCAGAACAGGGACTGTTATTTTAGCAGGCTATATGGTCCTTAAGATGGTTTCACTTTCATTTTGAGTGTTACAGCTCTATAATATCCGAACATCGTGCCTATTGTCAGTCGTTCGTGTGGCTGAAGTTCGAAGCGCAGTAACATGGATTTATGTTCAATTTTGACATTCGTTAGAAATTTAATTAATGGCATATACGGTTGTGTTTACGTGAGTACATTTTAATGGCTTTATTACTACTTTAATGATTTAAAGGACAGACAGCTGAGTATCACAACCATAATACACTGTTATTTCATTTTCTGCATACACGTAGATGGGTTTGTTCTATCAAAGAGTGTTTAGCTTATAAGTTTTATTGTGGTCTGTGAATTCAGTACATTTTCTGAACTGAGGACAGACCATGTTTCAGTATAACCGTCACATGTTTACAGAAATGATTCGAATTGTGTTTCTGTTAATGAAGCTAGATCATTCTAGGCCTTTCTTAGAATTCCATGAAAGCCAGAGCAAGGTCTTTTTATCTTTAGGTTTATGATTTGAACATGACTATATTAACTGATACATGGAGATTATGTTTGTTATATCACATGCCACGGATTTGCAGACTGTGGGTGAACTTATACTTTCTATGTATTTATTTATTTATTTATTTTAGGAATGTTTCTGTAATAGGGAACTAAATTTAGGTAAGTTTTTTTCTGCTCCAGAGCACAGAGCTGATTTTATAACAGTCTGTTGTGTTTATATAAAAAGGCAATTAAGTTTATTTATTTATTTATTTATTTATTTATTTATTTATTTATTTATTTATTTATTTTCTAGGTTATCACCGTTTGTCAAATAGGCCCAGATCACATTCCATTCAGGTAAATAATTGGTATCGCATTCTATAGACTAATTAAGCAAATTAGTTAAATGTCCTATTGATGAAGTAAATGTCTCTTTTGTGTAGATGTGTTTGTTCATCCATAACAGGGTGACAGGGTGGGGTGATAAAGCAGAGTCACTGCCCCATCCTGAAGTTAATGAATTTCAAATATCAGCATGTCCCAAAGTATTTATTTCTTTTTAGATCACAGCAATTTACCACTGCAAAATTTTTTAAAGACACATTGTATGTTTCATTCAAATATATTTACATTTAATGTTATGGAACATTCATGAAAAAAGTTAGTTCTTGTTATCACTAATACTACAGCAGCTATAAACTTCATTCCCTCACCAGCCAATTTAATTAGCCTGTTAATTAGATTAAAAAGGCTGCTTTTATATTACCAAGAAAAGTGTAAACTCTTCTGTTTTGAAGATGTCTAAAAACTTTACAGCTTTTCCTCTGACAGTTACTAAACTCTAACACCGAAGACTCCTTCCATTCAGAAAAATTCACCATGCCAACAAATGCACAAGATTTTTGCCGTAGAAATCCCTGTGACTAAGTTGTTATTACTGAGACAATAACATATGAGAATGAGCACATTGATAAAAACTTGTAAACAGTAGCATGGGTGTAACTGTAGAATTCAGCAGCACTGTGGTATAACTGGTTTTACCTGAGAGGTTGATAGATCACTGTATGATCTGCTGCATGACTAATTCTTTAACTTCTTTGCAGCAGGAGGATGAAGTGGATTTCACACCACAAAAAAGTAAAAAGGTAAGCTTACTCTGTTATCGAGAAATCACACTGATTGAGATTGTTGGTGCAAAAATTAGCTTTCAGAAACTGAACTTAATGTTTTGGGATTTCTAGGGATATATAGAATATATAGGCAAGACAGGTAAGCTTCCTGTACTGCCAAATTCAAGTATAAATCATGTATTTATGATTAAACTGTTTATATTGTATGTATTAAAAATTTTAATTGGAACATATGCCATTTTCTGTCCTTCTCTACTTCGTAAATTCTGTTTCAGTCAGATGGTCAAAAGGGCTCAGATTCCACATTATGGTCATTGGGAATGATATGAATTGTCACAAGGACATTTTGAGTCGTCTGAGTATCATTCTGCAAGAAGATGAAGAGATCTCTGGGGATCAGAGTGACGTCATCATCGCTTTTGTCCCGATTGTGTCTCGAGCTGGAACGAACATTCAAGACGCTCTTCAGAAGATACCAGGTAATTGTTCTGAGGAGAGAAATGAGATTAAACTTTTCATGACATGTGCTTAAAAATTGAACAGTCATCTCTTCTGAAAATGAAAATTTTACTGTAGTTATTATATTTCTCTTCCTAGAAAACCGGCCTGTTGTTTTCATGGCGCTCCATCACACGTTTGATCCAAATTATATTGCTCCAGAAAGCAGACATGCGATTCAGAGGAGCAATGTATTCTCAGTGGACTTGCTCTTTCATGAAGACCAGGGAGTGCTGAACTGTTATCATAACACAAAGGCTCTGGAGGCAACAAAATATTATTTACAAAACAGCCAGGTAACAGATTTCAGTGCTTGGATGGTTTGATGCTGGAAATGAATGTTTACACCTTGCCGCTTTATTGCCCTGAATCCGATTACACCGCTGAAGGTCTGATTGTCTACTCACAACTTTTTCCTGGGAATTGAGAATTGATTTGTGCAGATCATTAATATTACAGATCGTTGAACAAAATTTAACAGTTTATCTTTCAGCTTAAAATATAATCATGTTGTACCTTGCACTGTACACCAATCAGGCATAACATTATGACCACCTGCCTAATATTGTGTTGGTCCCCCTTTTGCTGCCAAAATGGCCCTCTCCCCTCATGCACTGTGCATTTTGACACCTTTCTATCAGAACCAGCATTAACGTCCAGCAATTTGAGCAACAATAGCTGGATTGGACCCTAGCCCATGACCTTGTCTCCGGTTCACCACTGTTCCTTCCTTGGATCACTTTTGATAGATACTGACCACTGCAGACTGGGAACACCCCACAAGAGCTGCAGTTTTGGAGATGCTCTGATCCGGTGGTCTAGCCATAATAATTTGGCCTTTGTTATGCTCCCTTGCTAATATATCCCACCCACTAACAGGTGCCGTTTGCATGTTCTCCCTGTGCTTGGTGGGTTTCCTCCAGGTGCTCCGGTTTCCTCCCACAGTCCAAAGACTAGGTTGATTGGAGTCTCTAAATTGCTCATAGTGTGTGATTGTGTGAGTGAATGAGTGTGTGTGTGCCCTGAGATGAGTTGGCACTCCATCCAGGGTGTATCCTGATGCCCGATGATGCCTGAGATAGGCACAGGCTCCCCGTGACCCAAGGATAGATCGGATAAGCGGTACAGACAATGAAATGAAATGAAAACTAACAGGTGCCATGATGAGGAGATCATCAGTCTTATTCACTTCACCTCTCACTGCTCAGAATGTTATGCCTAATCGGTGAATATCACAGACATCGTTCCAGCAAAATAATTTTAATTCATCCTACATACAGATAATAAATATTTCCATACAGAAAACACCACTAAAGCAACTGTGCTAGAAAATGAATCAACACCAATCAGAATCAAACAATGAACTTCACTGTGGTATAAGATGATTATAAGCATGATTATGGCTGAAGGTTTGTGGACATCTGACCATCATACCCATATGTTCCTTTTGAACATTAGCTTCATTTTATAAAAACCTCTATAATAAACTTTTCTGGAAGGCTTTACACTAGCTGTTGGAGTGTGGCTGTTAGGGTTGTGTTCATTCATTTATAGTGCATTAGTGAGATCAGATTCTTATGCTGAGATATTGAGGAGACTTTGTTGGGGGTTGAGTCAGAGTCAGGGCTCTGTGCAGGACACTCCAGTTCTTCCACTCCAATCTTCACCTCTACACCATGTCTTCTTGAAGCTCTCTTCTTTGTGCACAGGTGCATTGTCATGCTGGAACAGGGTTTGAGTGTCTTAGCTCCAGCGAAGGGAAACAACGATCGAATTTTGGAAAAGAATCATATATGGGTGTGATTGTTAGAGGTGCACATACTTATATATTGTATATTGTGTATTTCTTTGTTAATGTAATCCAATTAAAGAAAATAAATCATATTTAGCTTTAGATTGTACTGCTTTCTAATAATCTCTCAGGTGTGATATCTTTGAAGGTGATTATATGGTAGTATTTTTTATGTTTAGAGACAAAATGTTGAAAAGAGTGACAATTTTATTCTGCACACACACACACACACACACACCAAAATATGTTTATATTATTTAAGAAGTTTAGCTGGTTTAGAAGAGAGTTATTTTCCAGAATTCTCCAAACATCTCTAAAGCTACTGATATCTAACCAAGAATTTTCTATATTTTTTCTGCAATATTGAGAATAAATGAGATCATCAATCCCAGAGTTTGTTGTCCTTTTTATTTTAACACTTGCATTACACACTTAGACAAACTAGTCAAAGCTGGCATCCTTAAGTCTTCTATGGTTCTGTGTTTATGAGTTTATAAACATTACCTGAAGGCCACAGGCTTTAAGCCCAGGTTTTTACAGCAAGACACAAAATATATTTTTGATATTGCAGCTTCAGTGAGTATCAAAGTTTAACAGACAGACAGATCTGTGGTACGGTGACAGGAAGTAGTTGTACAAAGCACGAAGAGCCCATGAAACCACTGAGCTAGAGCTGTGAGAATCCAGTATAGTAAAGCAGTTTACAGAGACGTTATAAAAAACCAGCAGCTTTACTGTCCTTTATTCTTCATAAAAAATCAACCTTTTCACTTTTCATAACTTATAGGGAGTTTGCTAGAGTTTCACTTACAGCACTGATGATTCTTTATTTTTGGTCAGTTTGCTGTGTGTAAATAAGTATACATATATAAACTGTTAACAGTAAATAAAAACAAATAATGTCACTTTGAACTGGAAAAGTTTTATATGGTGCATAATGTTTTGGATTTTCTGAGAGGGTGGATGGTTTGGAGTTCTGTCAGGGGAAAGTAGGCAGCTTTATTTGCATAGTTCAATCATAAAAAGTCAGGGCTTTGTGCAGAGGTGAAAGTGAAACTAATGAAAGACTTCCTGCACTCACACAAGGAACGAAGTATAAACAAGTGTAAACTTTTGCGGAATTTGATCTCCTGAGACTCGCCTTCCTTTAAGATGTTTCCAGGTTAGTCCAGTTGTTCCTTTGGTCTTTTCTTTATTCCTTTTTTTTCTTGCTAGCTTACTACATGTTTTTGCAGACATGGCGCAGAACCTTTTTTTTTGTTTGTTTGTTTACTTATCCTTCTGTTGGACACGTGGCCTTTTTAGTGTGTGTTTTTAACGTGTCTGTTATATAACTGTTCATTATTTTAATTAAAGTTAATGATAATTTCACTGGGTAAAAGGTCATATATAAGTTTGTCTTTATATATTATGTGATAATTATTACCAAAAAACAGCCAGAGGAAAGAAAAAAACCACATCCTTCTGGTTTTTCATATTGAGAGAAGCTCTTCTTGAAACGTATATACACTCATCAACACTTTATTAGGAACACTTGTATTTTTAACAAATTATTTCATGAATTAATGTATTTAATGAAAGGAAGAATTTTCACTTATGTAAAATCAAGTAAAAAGCTAAATGATGGTGTTTATTTATTTATTTATTTATTTAGTTCAGGTTAGGTTTATTAAATAGAAATACATACATTTAAAGCTTAATTTATTTACTGTATTAACACAGACATTGTGGAAAAGCTACGTAAGGTCAAAATCACTTTTTAGAATGTACATTAATGCAGTTATTCAATCATGCAATCATGTGGCTGCAGCACAAAGTATAAAACCCCACATGTCCAGGTTAAATACTTCAGTTAATACTGACATCATCACCAGTGTTGAATCACCATTGGTTAGTTGGAGCAGAAACATCACTTTTTCCAGTTATCAGCCGTTCAGTTTCTACGAATCTTTGTTCATTATAGTCTCAGGTTCTTGTTCTTGGCTTAAATGAGCAGAACCTGATGTGGTCTTCTGCTGATGTAGCTCATCTGCCTCAAGGTTCCATGTGTTGTGCGTTTTGAGATACATTTCTGCTCACTACGTTTGTAAACAGTGGTTACTATAGCTACATTACCCTTGTTGTTAGCTCAAATCAGTCTGGCTATGCTTCATTTTATTAGTTATACCACTTTAGAAATAAATGAATAAACAAACACACAATAAATACCTCATTTCATTGTCTGAACAAATGTAAACACCATATCCGGTGTGTCAAGTGTATAAAGTGATTATAGTATGCAATATGATGTTTATCATTCAGGTGTGTGCCGCAGTGCCAAATAAAAAATTAACACTTTTCCTCCTTTTATCCATCTTGTATTAAGGCCCAAATGTGTCTTCTAATCAAAATAGTTTACAATGCAGGAAGTACCACTGATCTTAAACATTGATCTTAAACATTTACTGTCTCTTTTTGTCTGCAGAATCAGGTGTTCTAGCGTTCTACATTATGTCACTCGGGGACACTCTGGGTGCCCAAATCGACTTCCTAGATCGGCTGAAACAACGTCTTCAGCTCCGTCAAGTGTTTTTGGAGGATGATTGTGACGTTATCATCGCTTTCCTCTGCGTTGTGTCTCGGGCTGGACGGGCATCGAAGTTGCTCTTGAAAAGATTCCGAGTACATAGTGATAATCAAATATTACTTATTACTATGTTAGCAGATTAAGATTAAAAACAGAACACCATCGTAAGCTACACACTACAGCATGGTGGTATGGGGTTTGGGATACAGCATCAACTAAACAAACACTTTTGCCATGGCAATGTATCCTGTATCAGTAATTCACTTAAAAACACAATCTTCTCTCTTTGACCTCTCTTTCCTCCAGGGGATAAGCCTGCTCTCCTCGTGGTGTTCCATAACACGTTTGATGAAAATTACATTGCTCCAGACAGCAGGTGGAATGTGAAGAGGGAAGGTGTTTTAGCTGTGGATGTCCTCTTTTATGAAGACAAGGGATTGCTGAGGAGCCTGCACAATGATGCGGCACTGAAATTAAGCACTGATTATCTGATCTCTCTTGGTGTTTCACCGAAAGTCTGGGTAAGTTTTGAACTGCTATAAAAAAACAGCATGTAATTCCCACCATTATCTGGATCATTTATTCACCACGACATGCAGCACACACATTACACCAAACCAATGAAGAATTAAACTAAAGCACTAATTCTGCTCCTTTTTCCTACAGCCCGAGCCAGGACACACATGCAGAAATGCTTGCAAGTGGATAATTCTAGCCATTGTTGCTGTTCTTCTTATTACTGCTATAACAATAAATGCAATATTCCTTGTCTATTATAAGAAAAAGCAATAAAGCAGCAAGCTAATTTGACCTAAACCCACATAAAATAACAAACCAAGAAATGTAATATCTTTCTTATAATCAAGGTCACATTACATTGCATAAACAGCATTAAAATGAGAAATTTGACCAGTGCATTCACAATGAATAGCTATAAATGTATTTAATAATCAGCATAAAAAGTACAAAGAGAAATAAAATAAAAGACAAATAAAATATATAAACTTCATATAAATGTCATATAAATTTGTTAGCATAATCATGCACATTTCTGATCAGGGCCCTGATTAGTGAACTAGAGAGCTGATTGCAATGTAATGTAGGGAATGTACTTGATTAGTCCACAAAATTTGAAAGCAATAAGAATGTGAAACCTCCATCTCTGCTCCAGAGCTCTAGCTATAGTGTCCAACTGAAGCTGAAATTCTCCGAAATGAAGCATAGGAATTCCAAGCTAGAATTTTCAACACTTTCCTTTACTTTACTGTCTGTATTTTTCAGAACATATTGAGGCAGTCGAGTACACAAACATGCTGTGTATCAAAGGAAATAGACTTAAAATGACAGTAATTTTTGCTTCTATTTCAGTTTATAAAGAATTACAGCTGACCAGTTTCCTGCATGTTAACCATGTTTACCATGAACACAGCTATGAGCTTGATCCAAAAATAACCTGAAGAATGATGAATTAAATTAAATGTTGACTTGAAATATTTAATAATAATATATAAATTTTATCTCTATATACAAAGGGGTTATTTAAAGATTTTCTAATCTAATTGATAATATCAAATTGACAATATTTTACAGGCTTATGTCACAATGTAATGCATCGTGTGTGATTTATAATCGTGAAAGTAAATAAATCATTAAATGTTGTCTGTACTACTGATTGATTGTTATTTAATAAAATATCAGACTATCATGAACATGAGTTTCATGCTTGTCCACAAAAAACCCCCCACCATTTTATCCACATCCATTATGAGAAAATCAAAATTCATTGGTATTTTTGTTTCCTTGATGCCTCACAGATATAATATTTTACTACACGGCATTAAAATATTCACTCAGTTTGTCCGTCAGTTTAAAAATGACCAAAATGTATAGATATTACTGCCAAAGAGATTATACATAGTGACTTAATTGAACCTAAACCAATTAAGAATTACGAATTAAGCGTAAGTCTCAGGGGAACATGTCAGACTGGTGTTATATGATACAAAGCTTGAGCTGATGTTAGGTTTTTCACAGAACAAGGAACAGGTTAAAGATGTTTGTGTAGTGACTCTAAACAATGCAAGGTGTGTGTGTGTGTGTGTGTGTGCATTCCTAACTAAGGCTCAACACAAAAATAACTCCAACACATAATAAACGTGTGTTCATTTAAAGGGTTTTTTGCTGTGATTGATAGCAAAAAAATAAATATGCACTTGTATTATCTGGATTCTGGATTAATTTGATTAAACTAATAAAATAAACTGGTTTGTTTTTTTATTTATAATCAAAGGCATTTACATATTAATACTTTTTTTTAACAGCTAACACAGCTTTCTTCACATCAGTATGAAACTACACCACTATTATCATTATTATTTATTTCCATTATACACCCCTATGAGTGAGATGTTCAGTAATCACTCTTTGCCAGCTGTAGCGTTCACATGCTCTGCCCCCCCCCCCTTCTTCAAGTTGTGACACTTCCTGATACGCAACAAAAAAAAGGAAAGTAAACCGATGTAGTCTGGCATCAGAGGCACTGAGAAGCTGCTGCAGGTTTGCTTGTTTGCGATCCATCTCTCTTCAATATGGCTCAAGGTTTGTCGATAGTTTTCTATTGAACATAACAAACCACAGCTTTCTGAATTTGAGTAAGACTTTATTGCACAAGACAAGAGATAAGACAGCAGATATGCACTTGGTCTAGGCCTCGGTTGTTTTCTGGTTGTGTTCGTAGTGTGCAGCCTGTTACACGACTTAATCGTTCAGACTTTATAGACATTACACAAATGATATTTTCTTATGACTAGATTCTTTAACTTACTTTGAATAAAACACAAATGTGCTCTGAGATATTGAGAGCTATTGAAAACTAAAAGAAAAGAAAGAAAGACTAAAGGAAAAAGACTTTTCCATGCCTAATCTCTAAATAAACTTGAAGCAGAAATAAGTTTAGTGAAACAGCTTTTAAAGATTGCTGCAAATCAGGCTTATCTTCATCAAACCAAGAAATGCATGCAATAAATGTCTAAATATTTACTGTATGATATATCAAACATTTTTAAACTTTATATACATCTTAAACATAAACAAATTTTGTGCTCTGATCAAAAACCGGTTTAGAAATGGCAATATGCTGTGCAGTATCTGGATTTTGTATCACTCTATTGCATTTAGCTGTGTTTTACCTGTGCTTTAGACAGAATGCAAAATTATAACATTATTTCATTATTACATTATCATTATTATTATTATTATTATTATTATTATTATTACATTACTTTTTTCAGTATGTACAGGAATCATCCTGAAATAAATATTTCTCAGTGAAATATGTAAGACTGAGGCTTGAAGAGTTGAAAAAAAATAAGGTGTTGTCGAAAAGGTTACTTCTACTACTTATAATTAACCACAGCAATAACAAAAAAAAACAGGTAAAGCATGTTCATGCACTGTTCTGTACAGAGTGTGTGTGTGTGTGAGGTGTGTATGCATTCCTCAACGCATGAATTATACACTGAAAGACACTTAAAGGTTAAACTCAACTTAAAGAAAATCGTTGTTTCAACTCAGAAGCAAGTAATTGAAGTTTTTGAAAACTTATAAACTTGAGTTCAATATCTATAACATATAAAATATCCATAATATATATATATATATATATATATATATATATATATATATATATATATATATATATATATATATATATATGTAAAAAGATTAAAAAAAAGGATACTATTTGATGCATCATGTTCCACTCCACAGTGGAGGTTAATATGAAGCTCATATGAAAGTAGACACTCAGAACTTTAAGAATTTGTAATGTTTCAGAAGAATTTCTGGTTTTCTCTGGACTACTAGGAGCAATATTTTCAAGGAAAAGTTCCAAAAAAAAAGGTTAGATGCTAGAAATGTTAGAAATATTTGTATCTTCAAAGTAAATGTTGATATCGAACCCATTTCTGCTCTCTGAGATGCTCCAAGTGTTTGTTCATCTAGAAAGCAGCTCAAATTTATCTTCAGCCACTAAAATTCTGTGTAAGATTTTTCAACAGAGGGAAAAACACACATCTAAAACACAGATCAGACTCACAGCCTGAACATCATTCATTTCTTTATACTGATTGAAAATGTCCCATAAGTCCATTTCCATCCTGCCAGCAGATTGGACACTAGTGCACTGGTAAACAGGGTAAAACAAAAACAAAAGGGTCTTTTTTATACTTAAAAAACTTTCACAGTGCCATATGTGGACCTCCAGTTGTGTTGTGTTCTTAAAATGCTGTTTGAATGTTGCTTATTATAATTATTCTGTCAGTAATAGTATGTTTTCACACACACACACACACACACACACAGGTGAGGAATTTGTTAGTCTTCTGGGTGTGTTTTCCTCCAGGAACATTCCCCTGCCTGCAATTCTCTGCAGCACCACGCCCTTGAAGTTCTGGTCTGGTTTCCAAACAAAACTTTTATTACTTCTGTAATAAAATATTTGTACTGTATTACACCAAATAATAAAACTTGCACTGAAACACAATCCAGTGTAAGCACAGTGTAAAGGGAGTTGTTGAGGGATAAACGCCTTAGTCTGTTCTCTGGGATTTAAACTCACAACCTTGAAAAAAATTAGGCCAAAAACTTAAGTAAAATATTAACTATCATGTTGACATGCTGAACTAAATTAAATGTAGAAACTAAAAAAAATTACAAGCATGATATCTACAAGATGTTCTTATATAATATAGACTTGCATTAATAAAATTTATTTAACGAATAAAAATAATTTGTACCAGCAAGCAAAACAGAATTTCTACTGTGCTGTAGATGCCTAAACAAATTGGCACATGCTAAAAGATTTTTACATTTTGTTCAACAGTGAAGAAGACAGGAGAAGAAAAAGAAGAGAGAGATGTTAAAATTCTAATTAAAATGAAAATAATAGCTCCCTATCCTGATAATAGCTCTGTGGATGCTTCACATAATACTCATAGCATAGCTGTGTCATCAAACATGTCATCTGACACATCAGTGGTGGTAAATAAGGAGCTTTAAAAGGAACTTTTAAAAAAGTCTAAAAAGCCTGCTTGAAATTTTAAAAATTAGAAGACAGAAGAAGAAAAGCATGTTGCTCATCCTATCAGTTGTGTACTGTGTTTCTGCCATGACACATTAAGAAAACCATACATCAAACTTATAAATTGGATCAATTAAAAAGATTATTATTGATGAATGAATAGATGGATGGATAGATGGGCTTTGGTAGCCCATTAGCAGAGGACATTAAATAACCAGAATAAATAAACCTAATTACTATGAACTAGTAGTGTGATAGCAAGAAACCTATACATGTTTACAAAATGTTAGCAGAAGAGAGAGTGGGTTATTGCCTGTGAAACAATATTAAAAAAAAATGAATAATGGAAACAGGGGCAGGAAATGTCAAATTTTTACATTTTATTCGTCATCTGGAGTACGACTTGTAGTGAAATGCTTTTTACGACTGTCTGTATATAAAATAAATCAAGACAAAGTCAAGTAGAGATAAGACAAGATTAAAAATGATACTCAAAAAATGATTTAAAACTAAAAATAAAATAAGATAATGCAGAAAAAGAATAATAAGGATATAAAAAGCAATCTACTGTACAGTAAAGTGGGAAGCACACTAACAGGACAGCACACAGTGGATGTATTGTGGAACCTGATATGAGAGGTGAGAAAAATGAAATCCTTTGAGTAAAAGATGATTAGTAAACTGATCTGGAGGCTTAACATAGTCCAGGATATCACATTATGGAGTTTGTGGGCAGAGCTGCTCATTTCTCCAAAAATGTTCTGCTTCACTGTCACTTCATTTACTGAGGTATTTTCCCCGGCCACGAATAACAACAGGCACAGTAAAAGATCCCAAATAGCTGCTGCACACTGAAAACTCTGTAATTATTCTAGGTTCGTAAGATGGAAAGGCTTGTGATCGTAGATCTGTTTTTTTTTTTTCCAATTAAAATTTGTTCAATCTTTTTTTCATTATATAGATTATTTTTACATGGTCATCAGAAACTCTCTGGTGAACCAGGTGTGATCTCACATGGATTTGATAACAAATTTCACTTTTCACCAAAGATACAGAAGTCAGCTGTGTTAAATTCTATCATGAATAGCTGAAAAAAGACACCACAAGAGTTCTTTTGGCGCTTAAAGATTTTTAGCTTCCTCAACTTGGATTACTTGTCCAATTACATACAGAAAACTTAGTAGTGACAGAGGTGTTCTGCCTGTGTGGGTTTACTCCGGGTACTCGGGTTTCCTCCCACAGTCCAAAAACATGTACATTAGGTTGATTGGTAATGCCCATAGGAGTGAGTGTGAGGTTGTCTGTCTATATGTGGCCCTGTGATGGACTGATGACCTGTCTAATGTGTTCCCCTGCCTTTCCCCCAATGTGTGCTGGGATAGACTCCAGCAGACCCTAATTAGAAAAAGTGGGTATAGAAAATAGATGGATAGATGGATGGATGTAGCCGTATAAGAGACACAACTCTTGCTGCAGTAAACATCCCCCAAACCATGACACTTTCAGAAAGTTGTGTGGACCTAAATCAAAGTTCACTTTGGTGATGAGAAAAAGTTTCATTTATTTGAATGTGTGAAAGGTGGAGGAGGAAGTGTCATGGTTTGGGGATGTTTCCTGCCACAGGAGTTAGGCCTCATGCACAGCTACATGGCAGGGTGAATGCAAATATTTATCATGGACGTTTATCCTCTTCAGTAACATGCGGCTTCTTCTCTGCATGCATCTCGCAATCAGTTGCTACCACAGTTTATGTTCCACCATTTGCTTTCTCCTTTTTACACCACAAATAAATATTCTGCACATGTATTCCCCTTCACCTCCTAAACATGACAAATTTTTATATTTGTTGTTTAATCTATGTGTCGTTTTGTCTACAGGAACAAGAACACTGAGGTTCTACTCAATGTTACTCGGTAACACCCTGGACATCCATGTACAGTTTTTAAGGCGGCTGAGGCAACGTCTTCAGCTTACTGAAGTGCACACAGGGGACAACTGTGATGTCATCATTGCTTTTGTCCCGATTGTGTCTCGGGCAGGGACGGACATCGAAGCTGCTCTGCAGAAGATCCCGATAAGTAAGAAGTAATCTTCAGGTTAAATATGGCTCTTATTACTGGCTTGGGAAACCCTTTACATTATGATTTTTTCTATTAGATATAGTTTTGAAAGCTACAGACTTTCCTGAAATGAAATGTTTTCCTTAAGTATGTATCTCAAAAAAAGTAAACTTAAAGATTTAACCTAAATTTCTACATTTTTTACAAGTTTTACATTTTTTAACGTTATGAGGTATTTTATGGGCAGAATCATCCAAACCCAATGGGAAATAGAGTCTTTTAACCAGTCTTATATGGCATAAAATGTTAAATTTAGGTAAATAGCACCAGATAAAGAACATAGGTTTCTTTATTTTGTCCAGATTCTGAACTGACATTTTTTTTTGTTTTAAAACACATTGTAATTTGGTGCTTGAACAGTGAACTGCATAAAGTCATTGTCTGTATCGGCTACAGCAAAATACTGTACACTAAAGATGAGAACTCGTTTTTTATTATTTAAAATTGAAAATGGAATTTTGAAAAGAGAAAAAAAAATAGAAACTGGCAAACTGAAATGGATAGAAAACTGATAATCACTCAGAGAGGCATGGAGCATGTTTACCTCACAAGTCAGGGTTGGAGGTTTGATTCCAACCTCCTCCACCCTGTGTGTATGGAGTTTGCATGTTCTCCCCATGCTTAAGGGTTTCCTCTGGTTACTGCAGTTTCCTCCCCAGCCCACTGCCCCAGCTACACGCATTGTAGCGAGATTGGCGTCTCTAAAGTTTCTCTGTTCATCTCTCATTCTCACAGCGGATAAGCATATTGTTCTTGTGGGGCTTTACTTCACTTTTGACGAGAATTACGTCGCTCCAAAAAGCCAATGGAACGTAAACAGGAGCAGTGTGTTTGCTGTGGATTTGCTCTGTTATGAAGACCTGGGAATGCTCCGATCCCTTCGCAATGACCAGGCGCTGAAAGCCGTCACTGATCATCTGATCTCAAAAGGAGCTTCACCCAATACTCAGGTAGACTAGACAACACCATTTTTCACAAATGATTAAGTGTCATTTACATTTGAATTCTATTTTTTTAAACACAAGCCAGTATTCTTGTATAACTCTTGTATCTTTCTTTTTTCTGTATTTTTCCCCTAACAGATGGAAACAACCACATCTGAGAGACCATGTAGTCCTTTTGTATTTGTCTGCATCTGTATCATTTTTGTTATCGCAGTAGCGATAGCTGTTGGCTTTAGCATTTACTTGAAGAAATGGCAAAATCACATCACACCCACACCACAACCTAACAATACCATAAACACTGCACCTGTAAACAAAACATATTATTGATTTAGCTACAGTTCAATTATTGTAGAAACTGTTTCTGTCCAAATGCTGTTTGAATAAGTATGGGTTTTTTTGCTTATTTTTACACACCATCCATTATCTTTATAGCGATGGTTAGATTTAATGTAAATAAAAAAATTAAAAGTTAAAGCAAAGAAATGAGAATGTTGTGACAGTGTCAGTTATGGTTGTAGCTGTATATTATGGTCTTTATGTATTCCTTTTCCCTTTTTTCTGTTGTTTGTTTGTTTTGCAATATTTCACACACTAATCCTAACATAAAATGAGTGGTTTATATTTATATGCATGTAAGTTCAACTGTAAATGCTTAATAAATGTACAGTATATACTATTGTATGCATTTCTAGATGAAAAAGCATTATAAAATATGTCTGAGAAACCATTGCTGACTGTTTCTGTTAAATAGAAGGCTTTATGTAACATTTTTTTTTTACATGTGTGTTATTTAGATGAGAATTCCTTGGCACACAAAACAATACATCATTTATAAGCTAGTAGTATAGACAAATTCTCAACTAGTTTACTCCTCTAGACATAAAATGTCATCTTTTTCTTCACCCGATATAGCTGTGAAAGGATCCCTTAAAGAATCGATTCACTTATAGGCTTTGGCAATCGAAATTCGACTCTTACGTAACTGACAAGTAAAGTGGAGTCGATGTGTCGTTTACAGTTGATTCGGTTCCATGACTCGGCTTTTTAGGTAACCGCTGTGAGCCGACTCGTAGAGCTGAAGAGCCGTTTAGATGATTGAGTAGCCGAGAAATAAAGGTCGAAAATCTTTTGAGTTTTTTAATGATGGGGGAAAAAAGAGATTGAGATTCAAATGCTAATATTTCAGTAAAAAATATGTGGTGAGATTTTTAGCTGAAAAAGCGCAATGGATAACAAAAAGTTAGAGGGTGGGTGGTCCTGTGAGTCGAGTGGTCCTGTGAGTCGAGTGGTCCTGTGAGTCGGACAATCGAAAGTAAAACTGAGTCTCGAGAACTGACGCTTAAAATCTGCACATCATTCTGTCTCTCTTCAAGATGGAGCAAGGTTTGTCCTTTCAATCCTTTTCATTTTTCTTATTCATTATAGTAAACTGATGCTAAATGTAGTACAGTGCTAAATGCGACAGACTGTACAGTATAAATATATTAATAATCAACCACTCCCATATATACTGCAGCATGCAGTCTCATATAAATCCCTATACTTAATTAGTAAAAAAAAAATGAATCATATTCACATTCACTTTAACAGCATTTACAAAGGCATTCAACCAGTGACTTGAAATACATGTCCTTATCCTATTGAAAATATTCCCTAAAATATTCTAAAAATAAAAATAAAGATAAAGATGAAGGACTGCTTATAACTGGAGTCAGTGCCGATAGACTAAGAAAAAAAAATACATATTAATAAATGATAATTTATAAATTACACCATTCTTGTTGTTAACGTTCATGAGAAGTGTTTACTGTGTGTGGGCATGGTCTTCTGCTTGCATTTAAAGGCAGCAAGGATATAAATTTATTCAAACAACCAATGGAAGGTTTATTCTGTCACCTGAGCATCAGCACAGAAAATAATCTTGATGTCTGTGGTTCTGGTGTTTTGAAGGGTTTTGGGTCGAACTGAGCCATAGTTGTGGATCGAACTTCTTGGGGCGTTGGTGTGTTGGTGTATGAAGGATTTATTTTTTGGCTTTTTGCTTTACCAAGACTGACCACTAGATGGCAGTAAAAACACATAGTTTTTTTTTACACATACCATTTTGTCACAGGAAAAAACGGATACAAAATGGTTCTCATGAGAGTGATTATTCTTGAAATGGAAGTCTCTTCTACTGTCTGAGACATACCATTGTGAAAAATGTTTATTTTACATGACATTTATTTATTTTAGCAGGGAGGTGAATGTATGTGTTAAATAAACAGTGCAATTAGTCTTTTACTTATCTGATATTAGGGATTTTGTTGCTTGTAAATAGGCTGTAATCAGACCAGCCTTTCATTTGCATTTTACATGTCTGGCATTTTGGCAGATGTCCTTATCCAGAGCGACTTACATTTTTTATCTCTTTTTATACAACTGAGCATTTGAGGTTAAAGGCTTGTTCAGGGGCCCAGGAGAGGCAGCTTGGTGGGACCTGGGATTCGAACTCATAACCTTTCAATCAATAGTCCAACACCTGACCCACTATAAGCTATTGCTTTCCTAGGTCCTGGGGAAGTGGTGTTTAGGTCCTGTCCCCGCAAACAGCATACTATTCACTGAAGATGATGTATTTAATGAAGTTTTCATTAAAACCCTGTAAGAAGAATTGATACACTGATGTGAGATTGTAAGTGATCCAGGTTAGCCTTATAAATGTTCTCATATTCTTGATTGCTTTTGTGTACAGTATTATATATTATGTATTATGTGTATGCCAGTAATCCTTTATATTTTGACAAGGTTGTAATGTTAAATAATTAGTCACATTTTTATGTGTTGTATCAAGCAGAAAAGGAGAGGATTGTGACGAAAAATAAAAATATTGTGGTGGACCGTCTTTGTACGTCATTCAAAGTTGTTTGTGACCAGAGATTGTGCGAATTGTTAGAGGGTCAGAATATTATAGAATAATAATAGGATAAAACTTTATAATTGTCACATATACATTACAACTCAGGGAAATTATTTTTTCACATATTCCAACTTTGGCTCAAGGGACCACTGGTAGCTTGGCAGTGTTGGTGCTTGAACCCCTATCTTCCGAGGCTTTACCACTTGAGCTCCACTGCCCCTAAATTGCTGCCCCTCGTGTGTGCTGGAGACAAGATGGTGAGAATCAAAGCTAAGAATCAGCTTAGACAGACCATGGTAAGGTTACACTGATCAGGCATTGTTATGTTGTAATGAATCATGATTATAAATACTCAGTGTAATAAATGATTAGGGCCCTTCCTCTATCATGTTAGACGAAGTGCGTTGGGTCCAGATGTGCAGCAGTGCAAATAAATTGTGAATATTTTTACTTGCTCATGGCTACAAAACATCCACAACACTAGAAACAGAGATCTACAGTCCAAAACTGAAATTATAATGGCTGAGACTGTTAGCAGTCTCTAGGGAAAGTCTCACGGAAAAAACAAGCACAAACATCACAACAATTCTGGAAGGCTCATAATCAATCCACCGACAAAATGCTTCAAGGTTTGTTCCTGTGTTTCTTTCAGCTTTGGCATAAAAGAGATCATCAGACTCCAGGCATGGTATCAATTTTAGACTCTTGTGTAGCTTATATCCAGGATATCTTTTTACAATGTTAAGTTGTATGTAATATATCTGCTTCATAAAATGCAGCACTTTCATTGTAATACCAAATAATGCTTCGCTGAATGTGTTTTGTGAGGCATAATGATTTCAGTTTCTTTATTATGTGTTTTGTGAGGCATAATGATTTCAGTTTCTTTATTATGTGTTTTGTGAGGCATAATGATTTCAGTTTCTTTATTTTTGGTGCGAAATTTAAACCACAAAGCAGAAATATAAAAAAGAAATGAAGAGTTTTTTTTCTAGATGTGAGTGGAATGACAGGCGTTTTGTTGTTACTTACTTCAACTGATAACAGAAGTTCTCTGTTTATGATCTGTTTAAGATATGAAATTCTATTTGTGTTGAAATATAATGAATTAAACAGCAATTCAGATTGAAAGAATTGAAACAACACATTCTTAGCTCACTGGCTGAAAATGTGGCCGATCGGTGCTCTGTTTCTTTTCCTAATTCAATTAGATTCAATTCAGTTTATTTGTATAGCACTTTTAAAATGTCTCAAAGCATTGTCTGAAAGCAGCTTTGTAGAAGTACAGAATATTTTAGAATTATTTCTTTAATTCTAGTTTAATAATTATAAAGTTTAAGGTTACTATTTATAAAGTTTAAAGTTACTATTTATCCCTAACATTTATCCATAATTCTCAGCATGTGGTTAAATATTTCAATCTGAATTAGAAGTTGAATTTAATTGTTTTTTTTTATTTTTACACCTGATTATTATGGAATTGCACACAAATTTATGCCATAAAAATCATTTAAGTTGGATCTGATTTAACAATCAAACTTCACTTACAAATTCAAATAGAAGACTAAAAATTTACATTTGATTGTTACTTTGTGAATTTCTTTTTAGATAATAAATGCTGATGAGTTCTTCCATTGACACCCTTTATTTAAAAAAAAAGGTGCAACACATAATTTAGATCCTTCTTTTTGGCTGCAGAAAATTAACGTATCCTC
>NC_080736.1:2425000-2497500 GCF_019097595.1 Hemibagrus wyckioides | reverse complement strand
ACATCATACTATTTTTCTTTTCCTGAAGTGTATATACATTTTTGGTTGACTCCGTATATATGAATTGTGCAAATGAAGGGTCTGATGGTCTGATAAATGTAAAAATTTGTTGTGAGCCATTAGAACGTCACAAAATCATGAAACTAAGCAGAATTACTCACAACCAGTTGTTCTTTCTATTTAAATTTTTTTTTAAACATTAGGGTTTTCCACTGTTAAGATATAAGAACATTAATATTTTTCTATTATGTCCTCACCATAGCAACATCATTCACAATATCACAAATTCCTTCACAGTTTGACATCAGCCATGTCCTGACATTATTCTGACTGATTTTCAACCAAATCAGGTGAAAGTAAGGGAAAACATTAGAGATTTCTAAAAGTGACACACTTCCTGCTGCCAGTTGGTGGCGCTATGAGTGACACTGACAGTAGTCATGTCCATGTGATCAGCTTTCTGCTCTTAACATAAATTTGAGGTTTGATGTACATGACACAATATACACCGAAGTTATTAGCCACTTCCTGATTCCTTTTATTCGCCATAAGTTTAAGGGCTCCTCACGACTGAACCGTTTGAGATATCAAGAAATCCCTTATCAACTTTAGATCCTCAATGTCTTCAGATCATATTGGACCCTGTTTGGTCAAAATCATACAAATCCCCTAGGAGGAGTATATCAAATTCCATTGGGTGCGTTTTTCAAACATCCCAAAATAACTGACTTCCTGTTAAGCAGATCCCATGACAGGTGGATGAACGTCATTTAGCTCAATGAGATCTAAATGTTTACCAGCTCTCATGCATATACGTCCAAGTGAATATGAGCTGTGCAACTATATTTCTGACAAAGTTCCAGGGGGCGCTGTGACAGCCCTGTGCCACGCCCGGGGACCAGCCACACTGGACTTTCTCATTAACATTTACACTCTCTATGTGGAATATTTTGGAACATTAGGCCTTTCCACTCGTAAGATATGAGAAGATTCATTTTCTTCTATTATGTTCTCATGTAAATCGTCACCATAATAACACAATTTAAGATATCAAAAATTCCTTCATCATTTCACATCAGCCATGTCCCGACATTATCCTGACTGATTTTGAACCAAATCAGGTGAAAGTAAAGGAAAAAATATTAGAGATTTCAAACAGTGACACACTTCCTGCTGCCAGTTGGTGGCGCTATGACCGAGACTCACAGTTGTCATATCAGTGTGATCAGCTTTCAATGCTTAACATAATCCTAAGGTTTCATGTAGATCACTTAATGTACACAGAAGTTATTAGCCACTTCCTGTTTCGTTTTATTTGCCATAAATTTAAGGGCTTCTCACGGCTGAACTGTTTGAGATCAAAAATCCCTCATCAATTTTACATTATCAGTGTCTTGAGATCATATTAGCCTGGGTTTGGTGGCGGTTGTATCAATGTCTTGAGATCATATTAGCCTGGGTTTGGTGGCGGTTGTATCCATGTCTTGAGATCATATTAGCCTGGGTTTGGTGGCGGTTGTATCAATGTCTTGAGATCATATTAGCCTGGGTTTGGTGGCGGTTGTATCAATTCCCTAGGAGGAGTATTTCAAATTCCATTGGGTGTGTTTTGCAAACAACTCAAAATAACTCACTTCCTGTGGATTAGACTTAATGACATGCAGTGTGAAAGTTGTTCAGTTCAATGAGATCTAAGTGTGTACCAAGTTGTACATGGATATGTGCGCTGTGACGGGTGTGTGCCACGCCCAGGGCCGAGCCACGGTGACATCCTAATGGCCGCAGATTCCAACCTGTCTGCTGATTTTCAAGAGTTTTTGAGCAGGTTAAGGGGCCCAAAATGCCCCAAAAGGTTGAAAAAAATAAAATTAAATAAATAAATAAATAAATAAATAAATATAAAATTCTAACGAAAACAATAGGGCTTCCGCACCTACGGTGCAAGGCCTCTGGCCTTGCTCCTTCGGTGCTCGAGCCCTAAATATTAATAATATAATATTATTACACTTATTTCATTTTTGCTGTTGTCAATTGTATAATATGCAAAAACTGTTGTAAATTAGAATTATTTCATCCAAATATGTACATTTCATCATATACAGTGGTAACTTTGTCCTATCTGACCTTTATCAGGAGAAGAGCTGAATAAAAACAAAATGTTAATCTGCCTTATGTACTGAACTTTTACCTCATATTGAGAATTAGAAGACTGCAGCTTGTCTATAAATTCACACTTACAGTTTTGCTTTCCTGTAAATGCATGATTTAACAGAGTGCCACCTACCAGTGAGTTTGTTGTTGTTGTTGTTTTACAAAAATGCAGAAATAAATCCCCCTTGAGACATTAGTTAACAGCATATAATCTGCAGTATGTGATATGTGTCTCAGTAAAACTATAGTGGACGTATTATTTCCATATTTATAATTGATTGCACTGAGCCAGGTGAGGACAGGCAGGGCTGAGGAATGACATTGGCTAATAGCTAGATTATCGTTGTTATTCTGTGTTTTTTTCCCCGTCCAGAAATCCTGTGAGTTTGGACCAGGAAGCTATCCATGATGACAACACCTAACGGGACTGTTTCTCTTGGATCCTGTCTCATCTGTGCTCTGAGCACTGCCCTGAGACCACTGCACTGCCGTGACACACCCAGCACTGTTCCTACACCCCTGCACTGCTCCTCCACGACCTCTCTATTTAATTTATTATTGTTTTTTTTCTTCCCCTCACACTTCACTTTCACTCGTCTACCTATTTGTGTAAATAAACTCGCATGAAACATTTTCTGCAGCATCATGTAGTGACCTGGCCATTGTTCTGCAAGAGGATTGGCTCCAAATCCCTCAGGTCAATGGGCATGTATCTGTCATTTGCAAGATGAACTGATGCTGTTTTGGCCACAAATGAAGTCCCTACACCATACTAATAAATTGTTGTGTTCAAGTACTAGGTGTTTCAGGTTCATTGTCCAACCAACCCCTGTATTTTTACAAAGAAATATTGTCTGTCTGTTTTGTCTGTTTTGTTTGTATTCTTTTCTCATGACTTCTATAACAAGAGCTAAAAGCTTGGGTTGTTGTGGTTGTTGATCAGGGTTGAAGCCCCAGCACCACCAAGCTCCACTGTTGGGAAATTGAGCAAGGCCCTTAACCCTCTCTCTGCTCCAGGGGCGCTGTATCATAGCTGCCCCTGAGCTCTGACCCCAACTTCCTCAGCTGGGATACGCGAAGAAAATAATTCCGCTGTGCTGTAATGTATGTGTGGCGATAATAAATGCCCTCAGTTCTTATGTATGTGTGTGTGTGTGTGTGTGTGTGTGTGTGTGTATGTGTGTGTATGTGTATGTATGTGTGTGTGTGTGTGTGTGTGTGTGTGTGTGTGAATCCCCCTCCCCAACTTTGACTTTCATGGAAGCTAAATTTATAAATAGTAAAAGCCATGTTTTGTCCTATTTTATTTAATATATTGGTCACGAAGAGAAAGTGTACCCATAAAATAACAAAAAATCAACAAATAAGTTTTTGAAATTGAGTAATTAATCATATTAAAATATTCAGGGTCAATATGATCACCACTTTAAAGTCAGTGCTGAAATATGCACATAACAAGCAGTTCAGGGTGTATATTTGTAATATTTCACACACTAAGCCTAACATGAAATGAGCGGTTTATATCTATATGTATATAAGTTCAGCTGTAAATGTTCAATAAAATGTACATTATATATTACTGCATGCATTTCAAAATATGCATGAGAAACCATTACCGACTTTCTAATATACATAAAATATTCCTTTTTTATGTGTTTAGATAAGAATTACTTGGCTGACAAACAATACAGCATTTAGAAGCTAGTAGAACTGACAAATAGGCAACTAGTTTAATCCTCTAGACATAAAAATGCCATCTTGTACTTTTACCCGATATGTCTGTGAAAGGATCCGGAAAAGAATCGATTCACTTATAGGCTTTGGGAATCGAAACTCGACTCCGACATTCACTGAGTCGAATTTTCTGAAAAGTGGAGTTGATGTGTCGTTTACAGATGATTCGGCTCCATGACTCTGCTTATTAGGTGAACTCTGTGAACCGACTCGTAGAGCTGAAGAGCCGTTTAGATGATTCAGTAGTTGAGAATTACGGTCGAAACGCATTTGAGTTTTCTAATAATGCGTATAAAGGACTGAAATGCCAATATTTCAGTAAGAAAGATGTGGTGCGATTTTTATCCAAAAGTGCAAAAGTTTCATCCAAAAGTGCAATGGATAAAAAAGATTAGAGGGTGGGTGTTCCTGTGAGTCGATTCCCGTGGACAATCGAAAGTAAAATTGAGTCTCGGCTACAGACGCTTAAAATCTGCACATCATCCTGTCTCTCTTCAAGATGTTGCAAGGTTTGTCCTTTTAATCCTTTTAATTTTCATTTCTAATTTATTATGGTAAACTGAAAAGAACAGCACAGAAAAGAATCTTGATGTCTGTGGTTCTGGTGTTTTGAAGGGTTTTGGGTGGAACTGAGCCACAGTTATGGATTGAACTGCTTGGGGTGTTGGTGTGCCGTTGTATGATTTATTTATGGCTTTCTGCTTTACCAAGACTGACCACTAGAGGGCAGTAAAACATTAATAAAAAATGTTACCTAGTCCAATTTCATATAAATAAATAAAATATGTCCCAGGAAAAAAGAATATTAGCAAAGGCAACTGACAGAGACCTGGAGACTGAGAGCAATTAAAAACATTCTTTTCTTTCTTTCTTTCTTTCTTTCTTTCTTTCTTTCTTTCTTTCTTTCTTTCTTTTCTTTTTTCTTTTTTCTTTTTTTTTTTTTTTTTACAAAATGGTTCTCATGAGAGAGATTTTTCTTGAAATGGAGTGTGTGTGTGTATGAAATGGAGTGTGTGTGTGTGTGTGTGTGTATGAAATGGAGTGTGGGTGTGTGTATGTGTGTTTGTGTGGCTCCTGCTAAATGCTGTGCAGAACCAAAATTGAAACTATAAAGGCTGAGTCTGTTAGCAGTCTCTAAGGAAAGTCTCATGGAAAAAATAAGCACAAACATCAGAACAATTCAACAAAATGCTTCAAAGTTTGTTTGTGTTTCTTTCAGCGTTGGCATAAAAAAGATAATCAGACTCCAGACATTGTATTTAATATTAAATAAAATATTGAAGTATGTAGAATTACATTTTATGTTCATTAAATGCAGTACTTTCATTGTAATGCCAAATAATGCTTGACTTAATGTGGTTTGTGAGCCATAATGATTTCAGTTCTTTCATGTGGTGCGAAATTTAAATCTCAAAGCAGAACGACATAAAAGAAATGCAGAGTTTTTTCTAGATGTGAGTTTCAGCAACATTTACCTGCTGGAAGTTGTGTTATTATTTACTTCAATTTATCACAAAAATTGTGAAAACATGGACACAAATTTAAGCCATAACAAATAATTTAAGTTGGATCTCATTCAATTAATTTTACATTCAAATAGGGGAATAAAAATTAACATACAGGTCTGGCATATTTAACCAGTTCTTAATGAATCCATTCAGATGTGTTAGGGAGAACAGAATAGAAATTGGATTTTCTTTTTAGATGATCATTGCTGATGAGTTCTTCTATTACGACCTTAAAAAAAAAATACAGTATTTATATCATTTTTTTGGCTGCAGAAAATTAACGTATCCTCTGATGACTGAAAGTTTAATTCAGGGTTTCACTGATTGTGTAATAATTTGGCTCATAACACAACCATTAATTCTACTGTAATTTATTAGCTTTATGGAAAACCTGACAAATTACAGCTGTGTGTCATTTTGTCTCCAGGACCAAAAAAACGGGTTTTCTTCAAGAATCAAAGTGATAAATTGTTGAACGTCCAACAAGGAATAATCGACAGACTGAAAAGACACCTTGAGTTCCAGCAAGTGGATTCAGTGGATATGTGTGATGTCATCATCACTTTTGTTCCAATTGTGTCTTGGGCTGGAACAGACATTCAAGCTGCACTTCGAAATATTCCAAGTAAGAGATTTCCTTCAGTCAATTAAGGCCAAAATTACTAACTACTGGCTTAAATATAGTAGAAAACAAAGAACTTTCATTGCCCATTAATGCCAGTTAAATTACTGTCATACCAGTTACTCCCTTGGATTTCTCTTTCTTTCTCTCTCTCTCTCTCTCTCTCTCTCTCTCTCTCTCTCTTTCTCTCTCTCTTTCTCTCTCTCTTTCTCTCTCTCTCTCTCTCCCCCAGCAACTCCCCATCGGCCTGTTGTCCTCGTAGCTCTCCACCACACATTTGATGTAAATTACGTTGCTCCAGACAGCAGATGGTCTGTGAATAGGGAAGGTGTGCTTGCTGTAGACTTCCTCGGTCATGAAGATATTGGACTGCTGACATGCTTGGCCAATGATACGGCACTGAAATCCATCACTGAGTATCTGATCCCTGAGGCACCCAATACCCCGGTAAGTAGTGAACATGTATTAAATTATCATTTCTACCTGTTTACTGTTACCAATTTCCATGATCCATGTGGGACCCAGTACCCCGGTAAGTATTGAACATGTAGTAAATTATCATTTTTACTATTCTTTCTATTGTTTTCACAGAGTATTCTTTAAACAGATAACAGGTCAACAGTGACTTTGTGTTTCATATAAACTTCCATTTTATCAGCAGCTGCTACCAAAAAATCCACAGCAGAGAAGACATTGGTGGATCTATATTGCTGCTTGTGGTTTGGTTGTTCTCTTCATTGTGCTACTTTAGGCTTTCGTTACGAGAAGTCAAGAAAAAGCTCTCACTCCAACTACAATGATGCCCAACATAACTGTACCTACACAGAAGTCTGTAACTACACAGCAGCCTAAAGTAACTGTACTTACAGAGAAGCCTACGAAGAAAAATACGAAGCAGCTTAAAAGAACTGCAGCTGAAGCAGCCTAACATAATGGTAACTAAACAGCAACATAATATAACTGTAACTACACAGCAGCCTGATGTATCTGTACCTACAGAAATGCCTGTTTTTATCCAACAACCTAATATAACTATAACTACAAAGCAGCTTAAAATAACTGCAGCTAGAGCAGCTTAGCATAATGGTAACTAAACAGCAACATAATATAAACCTCAAAACTTTTGAAAGTATTTTGACAACAATCACTATGAAATCATACTAACTAGCAGGAAAAAATAAATCTACTATAAATAAATCTACTATAAATAAATCTACTATAAATAAATCTAAATAATATCTCCTTTATAACTCTATAAAGGACTCTTTAATTCATAATTCATATATTCATATACAACATTTTGAGTTAAAATGGAGTTTTTTTCTTAGGCAAATCTACTGTAACTGTATGTTTTTAGGTTTAAGATTAAATCCAGTTATTATATTTAATGCTTATTAAATACATTCATAATCATACACTAATGTACTAATGAATGAATACATATTCATTAAATATGAGACTGTAGGTAAACATTTCATTTATTTTTGCTTCGAACAATGAGTAAAATTCTCATATGCTTCTGCTAAAATGTAATATGTGAAAATTTGTGAAAATGAAACAAATAAAATAAAATGAAAAACCTTTACATGGCTGTGTTTCTCCATAAGATATAGTCTGAGAATAAATATAATAAAATAAATAAATAAATATAATCTGGCATCATTACATCATATATAATAAGGCTTAAAATAATACACTGTACTGTATACTATTTAACAGTTCAGTTCAGATACTTTACTGTACTGTGATCAGGAGATTTTTCAGTGCTTATTCTACATACTCTACTGTCTAGGGTTGGGGAAGGAATAACAAGAAAAAAAGGGAAAAAAAAGGAAACCTGGCAAGACTAAGAAATTTCCTGCCCTGTCTCAGCACTCAGTGGAAATAAAAACGTAAGAATTATTTGGTCAACAGACTAAAGGGAAGCTTCAGAGGGGCTTCAGGAGGATGACCAGGCCAAAACAACTAACATGAAGCTCATGAAAACAACAGGAGAAAACATGAACATGAACAGAAATGTCTTCCACCTCTGTACTGCTTCCAGAAGTGATGATGATGACTTAAATATCTCGAGTTTCACTACATGCATAGTGACTAGAACAAGGAAAAGAAACAAGCTTACTTAATCTAGTTTAGTGAAAAAGAAATTTTTACACATACACACTTACAGAGGCAACATTAAGAACAGCAAGACTCTGGGCAAAAATAGCACAAATATCTGAGTAAGGAGAAAAGAATCTTGGCAACCTGGAGACAACAAAAGGCCTCTGCAAACTGCATTCCATCGAGAGAGAGAGAGAGAGAGAGAGGGAGAGACAGACAGAGAGAGAGAGAGAGAGAGAGAAAGAGAGAGAGAGAAACAGCAAAGCAACATCAAAACACTACCACATACATGAAGTTATTATTAAAGTCCATTACTGCAGACGTATAATGAAGAAATAAAGGAAATAAACCCTGGAAAATAATCCACTTAATTTGTCTACCAGACACTGCACAACATTATCTGTAACTAGAAAATAATTTTAAAAATAATGTCATTTTTTAATAAACTGTTAAAATTTCTGCTTGTTTTCATTGTCATTATGTCTCCTTACTGTATATGCACTTCTTTGTTTGTTTACATAAGTAAATATATACTAATATTAGAGTATATGAGGAATAAAGCAACAGCAACATGATTTCATTGGAAAATTTACAGATTTATTGCCAAGAACTGTGGGTTCGAGGCAATACGGAATTTGCCTTGGTGTATTTGTGCACAACAATAAAAAAAGTAAACATAAAAATATAAATTACTAAAGCTATATTCAGGGCAGATGGAACTATTAACTGTACATTAATTATACGTTAGTGGACCAGTTGGAAAAACCCTGCAGTTTGAGGTGGGAAGGTAAGATGATGCAGTGTGGCTGTCTGAGTCATTAACACCACTACATTACACCATTCTGCTATTGATTATTGCATAAGTTGTTTTATTTCTTCCATATCAAGTGGTAACATTATTCTATCTCATCATTTTATAGAGTATAATTAGGGCAAAATTTAAATCTACGCTCAATGTATGATAATGTATTTTATCATTTCATGTGGTAGAATAGATTAGAAGAAATCTAATGTAATGTAAATGCATTAACCCCGCTGCAAATGTACTTCCAGTTTTGTTTTCCTATAAATGCATGATTTAGCAGAGAGCCGTGAAAAAGTGAAAGTGAAAATGTAGTAGTAAATTTCTGGTACTGAAAGTGTTAAAGTCTTTGTACAAAAGTCAGATGAAGTCAGATGAAGCTACTGAAGCATGTGATCAGACAACACTCTGGTGGATTTGACCTGAAACAGATCATAAGATTTTACACACACTTGTGGAGTTTGTGTGGCATTAAAAGCAAAAAAAGAAAATATTAGTAATATAATATCAACATTATTTCATTTGTGTGGTTGTCAATTGCATAATATAATATGTAATAAAATTTCTTGTAGTAAATTAGAATTATTTCATTCAAATATGGATATTTCATCATATACAGTGGTAACATTGCTCTATCCGACCTTTATCAGGAGAAAAGCTGAATAAAAACAAAATGTTAATCTGCCTTACATACTGAACTTTTACCTCATATTGAGAATTAGAAGACTGCAACATCTATAAATTCACACTTTAAGTTTTCCTTTCCTATAAATGCATGCTTTAACAGTGAAACCTGGGTTTATTCGTGACTTTAATTAATTTGTATAGACTTTGTTATACTTGTGTAGCTTCTAAATTTTTAATTTTTTTAAAACAAAAGTGCAGAATAAAACCCCCATGATACATTTGTTAACAGCATATAATCTTCAGGTTCTTCTCAGCAGTCAGAATGTAATTGTAAGGATGCACCAGGGGCAGGTTTAGCAGAATCCATAATGCAGATCTTTATTAAACAAACCGGCAGGCTAGAATCAGTATCGATGTGGCAGAGCAAAAGGGTCAAAACCGGGAAATCAAACACTAGAGTAAACCGAAACAAAAGCCGAGAAACGAGAGATGTAGAAAACAGGGACAGGCAAGGATCATACACGAAAATAGCAATCAGAGGCAAATAGCAAAGCTTGGTGCGTAAACTGCTAGAGAGAACAATACTTCAAAGCTAACAACAGACAGCGTGCTGCTTATATAGCCGAGCAAGAACAAAGCCAATGCCAGAAAGTCAGTATTCGGGTGATGGTGCCCTCTGGTGTTCTGGCTGTGCATATGACGTTACAGTAATATTTGTCTCAGTAAAACTATAGTAGACTTATTATTTCCAAATTTTGAATTGATCATGATTGTTTGCACTGTTAATGAGTCTTCTCCATGGTTTGGTGGAAATTTTATAGTAACAAAGAAAACTAATAGTTGTGAAAGCAATATTATAAACACAGTACCCATACAGGGATTGGACAATGAAACTGAATCACTGACCAATATAGTTTTGGAAGTTTCATGCCTATATATGTGCAGCCTAATGGGCAGTCTTGGCACAAACACACACAGAAGACTGTGGAGATGCTTTAGTATCAATTTCTCTGACCGGATATGGACACCAAAACCAGGCCTTCTGCTGACAAGATTATAAAGTAGTTTTTGCTTCTATTAAGCCACTTTGGAATCCTGAAAGACAGCCTCACAGACCAAGTTATGACTTTTACATTTCACTTCATGGTTGATCTGTGTCATATGTTGCAGGTTAAGCACCTAAGGATTGGTCGAGTGCTTCCATCAGAGAAGCACCAAAGGCCTTTAAGGGCTTCACCTCCTTGGAACTACTGTTTAGACTGTAACCCCGGAACCTGCTGGAGGTGGCTAAGGAAGCTTAGGAGGAACAGCTATCCCATTTCAGGCCTGTAGTTGAATATATACAGGAAATGTAAGAAAATGCAAAAAACTGGATGATAAAATGTGCCTCTTTGAGTCTTTCAAGCTACGACAGAAGACCTGTAGCTGACTCGTCCTCTTTAGCTGTACCTCCCTCAGATCTGACAAAGAAAGGCCAACCAGATCAGGTGTGGGTGAGGCAGAACAGTGAGGAAGAACAGGGGTTCCAGGAGCATCTGGTCCTCTTCATCAGCTGCAAGCTGAGCCCTGTGGCAGAAAAGTATGCCGCCATGGAACTGGAAGCCTTGAGACACTTTGGGGTGTTCTAGAGGAGTGAGTCAGGGAATGATTTCTGCAGCATCATGTAGTGACCTGGCCATTGTTCTGCAAGAGGATGGTTCTCCAAATCCCTCTGGCCAGTGTGCAGGGCTTGTATATGTCATTTTCATGATGAACTGATGCTGTTTTGGCCACAAATGGAGGCCCTACACTATACTAATGAATTGTTGTGGTCAAATACCAGGTGTTTCAGTTTCATTGTCCCTGTACAACCCCTGTATTTTTGGCATCAGGACAGAAAATAATCTTGATGTTTGTGGTTCTTGTGTTTTGATGAGTTTTGGGCATCGGTGTGTAGGATTTGCTATGAAGGATTTATTTATGGATTTCTGCTTTACCAAGACAATCCACTAGATTAATTTTTAAATAATGTTACATAGTCTATTTGAATAAATAAAATATGTCCCAGGAAAAAGAACATTAGCAGAGGTAACTGACAGTGACCTGGAGACTGAGAGCAATTAAAAACATTCATATTTTTTACAAAATGTTTCTTATGAGATCGATTTTTCTTGGAATGGAAGCCTCTTCCACTGTCTGAGACATACCACTGTGAGAAATGTTTATTTTACATGACATTTATTTATTTTAGCAGAGAGGTGAATGTATGTGTTAAATAAACAGTGCAATTAGTGTTTTACTTATCTGATATCAGCATGTGGGATTTTGTTGCTTGTAAATAGGTCGTAATCAGATGCCTTTAATTTTTATTTTATGTGTTCAGGTCCTGTCCACACAAAACAGCATACTGTCTTTTTAGGAATGATGTATTTTATGAAGTGTTCATTGAAACTCTGTAAGGAGAAATGATACACTGATGTGAGATTCTATGTGATCAAGCTTAGCCTTATGAATGTATTCATATTCTTGATTACTTTTGTGTATTGTATTATATATTATGTATTGTGTATGACAGTAATCTTTAAAAATTTCAGTAATTTTGTAATGCTTAATAATTAGTACATTTTTTGCATAATGTCCCAAGGACAAAAGGAGGGGATTGTGATGGAAAATAAAAAATTGTGGTGGGCCTTCTGTGTACATGACTAGAACTTGATTGTAAACAAAAGTTGTTTATGACCAGAGATTGTTTGTGCAAATTGTTAGAGGTTCAGAATAGAATAGAATAATAATAGTATAAACCTTTATTATTGTCACATATACATTACAGCCCAGGGAGATTCTTTTTTCACATATTCAAACTTTGGCTCAAGGGACCACTGGTGGCAGCTTGGCAGTGCTTCCACCCCAATTTTCTGAGGCTTAACCACTTGAGCTCAACTGCCCCTAAATTGCTGCCCTTAGTGTGTGCTGGAGATGAAATGGTGAGACTCAAAGTTAAGAATCAGCTTAGGCAGACCATGGTAAGGTTACCTTGATCAAGGATTGCAATGTTGTAATGAATGTTGTTGTTGATCTTTCGGCTGCTCCCTACATGTGTGAGGGGTCGCCACAGCGGACCAACTGGTCCAGCAACAAATTGGCACAGGTTTTATGCCCTTCCTGACACAAATTTCCCATTTTATCCGGTCTTGGGACTGGCACTGCATCCAGTGGCTGGGGTTTTGGGCACTGGCTGGGAATCAAACTTGGGCCTTTCGCATGGTAGGCAAAAAAAAACTACCACTGAGCCACCAGCACCCTTCAATGTTTTAATGAATCATGATCATAAATACTCAATGTAACGAATGATTAGGGCCCTTCCTCTATGTTAGGTGAAACAAAGGTGAAATTTGATATCTTGATATACAGTTAGGTGTGTGTGTGTGTGTGGTTGTGGCTCCTGCTAAATGGTGTGCTTTGCATAACCAAAACTGAAACTATAATGGTTGAGTCTGTTAGAAGTCTCTACGGAAAGTCTCATGGAAAAAACAAGCACAATCATCACAACAATTCTGGGAGACTCATAATCAGTCCAACGCCAAAATGCTTCAAGGTTTGTTCCTGTGTTTCTTTCAGCTTTGGCATAAAAGAGATCATCAGACTTTATCATCAGACCATTTTAGACTCCTATGTAGCTTATATCGAGGATGACTTTTTATATGTTGTATGAAATATATCTGCTTCATAAAATGTAGTACTTTCATTGTAATGCCAAATAATGCCTCGCTGAATGTGTTTTGTGAGGCATAATGATTTTGGTTCCTTTATGTGGTACAATATTTAAACCACAAAGCAGAACTAGAAAAAAAGAAATGCAAAGTTTTTTTCTAGATGTGAGTTTCAGCAAAATTCTGGAACCACAAATGCTGTGTTGTTAAATACTTCAACAGGTAACAGAAGTTCTTTGTCTATGATCTGTTAAGATATGATAAGATATGAAATTCTATTTGTGTTGAAATAATAAAAAAGCAATTCAGATTGAAAGATTCAAAACAGTATAATCTTGGCTCACTGGCTGAAAATGTGGCAGATTGGTGCTTTGTTTCTTTTCCTAATTCAGTTCAATTCAGTTCAACAATGTCAGGGCATGCTCCTAATGAAACAACTGATGGTGTCCTTGGGTATTTGCTCCCAGATCTGGACCAGAGCATCACTGAGCTCCTGGACAGTTTGAAGTGCAACTGGCTGGCGTCGGATGGACCGAAACATAATGTCCCAGAGGTGCTCTATAGGATTTAGGTCAGGTGAGTGTGGGGGCCATTCAGTGGTATCATTTCCTTCATCCTGCAGGAACTGCCTGCATACTTTTTCCACATGAGGCCAGGCATTGTCGTTCACCAAGAGGAACCCAGGACCCACTGCACCAGCATAGGGTCTGACAATGAGTCCAAGGATTTCATCCCGATACCTAATGGCAGTCAGGGTGCCATTGTCTAGCCTGTAGAGGTCTGTGTGTCCCTCCATGGATTTGCCTCCCCAGACCATTACTGACCCACCTCCAAACCAGTCATGCTGAACAATGTTACAGGCAGCATTATTATTATTATTATTATTATTATTATTATTATTATTATTATTATTATTATTATTATTATTATTATTATTATTGGCTTCTTCAGACCCTTTCAAGTCTGTCATGTGTGCTCAGGGTGAACCTGTTCTCATCTGTGAAAAGCACAGGGCGCCAGTGGTGCTGGACCTGCCAGTTCTGGTGTTCAATGGCAAATGCCAATCGAGCTCCATGGTTCTGAGCAATAAGTTTAGGGCCCACTAGAGGCTGTTGAGCCCTCAGGCCACCCTCATGAAGTCTGTTTCTGATTGTTTGGTCAGAGTCATTCACACCAGTGGTCTTCTGGAGGTCATTTTTTAGGTCCTTGGCAGTGCTCATCCTGTTCCTCCTTGCACAAAGGAGCAGATACAAGTTCTGATGATGGGTTAAGGACCCATCTACCATTCTACAGCCCTGTCCAGCTCTCATAGAGTAACTGCCTGTCTCCTTGAATCTCTTCCATGCTCTTGAGACTGTGCTGGGAAACACAGCAGACCTTCTGGCAATGACACGTATTGATGTGGCATCCTGGAGGAGTTAGACTGCCTGTACAACCTCTGTAGGTTCCAGGCATTGCCTCATGCTACCAGTAGTGACACTGATCCTAGCGAAATGCAAAACTAGTGAAAAACAGTCAGAAAATATGAGTATGGAAAAAAATGTCAGTAGCCTCCACCTATAAAACAATTCCTGTTTTGGGGGTTGTCTCATTGTTGCCTATCTAGTGCATCTGATTGACAAAAACCCGCTGCTACTTAACTGACCAGATCAATATCCCAGGAGTTTAATTGACTTGATGCTATACTCTGATTAAAAAGTGCTCCTTTTATTTTTTGAGCAGAATACATTCTATATATTACACTGAAGTCCAAGGTCTGAGACCACATAGAATATCCAGGATTTTTGTTTTTTATTTAAAATTAGAAATAAAGTAAAGTTTTTAGAATTTTTTTAGAAACATTTTAAAACAAAGAAAGTAAATGTTCAATATCTTAAATATTTAATATTCATGATTCTGCACTATTTTTGGTCCCTATTTAAATGTAAGGAAATGTGTAATATTAGGTGTGTTAACTGCTTTGTACAAAAGGTCCGAGTTTCCTCACATCAAATCTCTTTTATTGAAGTGTATGATCAGAAGACACTCTGATGGATTTGATCTAAAATCGATCATAAGGTTTTACACAAAGGTGAGATATACAAAAAAAACCTGAAATTTATGTAAATATTTAAAAGATTCTACTTTTCACTCAAATTGTTTTCAGTATATAATGTAATGCAAATTGTTAAATTTAATAAATGAAACAAAAAAATTAAAAAATTTTCACTAGTACTCTCAAACTTTCAGACCTCAGTGTATATATTTATATATAAGAATGCAATATTCATTTTTTTTCATTTTACATTTCATTGTCTGTACCGCTTATCCAATCTATCCTCGGGTCACGGGGAGCCTGTGCCTATCTCAGGCGTCATCGGGCATCAAGGCAGGATACACCCTGGACGGAGTGCCAACCCCTCGCAGGGCACACACACTCATTCACTCATGCAAGTACACACTATGGGCAATTTAAAGACTTTAATCACCCTAGAAGCATGTCTTTGGACTGTGGGAGGAAACCAGAGCACCAGGAGGAAACCCACCAAGCACGGGGAGAACATGCAAACTCCACACACACAGTGAGGGGGAGCGAGACTCGAAAGAACCTGGAGATGTGAGGCGAACATGCTAACCACTAAGCCACCATGCCGCCCTTGCAACATTCATATTAATATTAAATAATTTTAGAAGAACAAATTTTTCATTACCCATTAATGCCAGTTAAATTAATGTCCTATCAGCCTCGGCCCTGCCTCATGTTTTCACCTCGGATCTCTCTCTCTCTCTCTCTCTCTCTCCCCAGCAACTCTCCAACGGCTTGTTGTCCTCATAGCTTTCCACCACACATTTGATGTAAATTACATTGCTCCAGAGAGCAGATGGTCTGTGAATAGGGAAAGTGTGTTTGCTGTAGACATGAAGTGGACTGCTGACATGCTTGGCCAAAGAAAAAGCATTGAAATCCATCACTGATTATCTGACCCATAGGACCCACCCAATACCCCTGTAAGTATTAAACATGTATCAAATTATCATTTCTACCTGCTTACTGTTACCAATTTCATGATTATTTTGTAACTGGAATAGTTTGCACGACTTTTCAACGATTGTTAAATTTTTATTTCATGCTTGATCAGTGATAAGACCCCAAAATCCACCACTGATTATCAGTCCCCTGAGGCATCCAATACCCCGGTAAGTATTGAACATGTAGTAAATTATCATTTCGACTATTCATTCTATTGTTTTCATTGAGTATTCTTTAAACAGATAACAGGTCAACAGTGACTTTTGTGTTTCATTTGACTTTCTTTTTTCCAGCAGCTTCTACCAAATAATCCACAATTGTGGACTTGTTGTTGCACCTGATTTAAATAAAATATATCATACTCCAACGACGATGATGCCCAACATAACTGTACCTACAGATAAGCCTGTAACTACACAGCAGCCTGATGTAACTGTACCTACAGTGAAGCCTGTTATTATACAACAGCCTAATAAACTATAACTACAAAGGAGCTTAAAACGACAGAAACAGAGAGCAAACCAGTACACTTTTATTGGACACATGCAGGCAAAAGGGAACTAAGGCAGGCAGGCACAATGTAAAGCAGACAGACAGGTGTGCTAAACTCAGACTTCTCCAAGGACTTACGGCATCAGGTATCAACAGTTCTAATACTCGCCGCTGCCTTCGGTGAGTGAGCACTTTAAATAGGCACCGTGAGATTGAGAGCAGGTGGTGCAATTAAAAGTTCGGTGATTGGGAGCACAGGGGTGCGGCTGAGGTTGCCGCGAGTTCATAAGAGACATCGTTAATATGCCTTGAAGGGACCGATATAGCTTCCTACAGGGGAGTTTGAGACGGATGTCCTGTGTGGAAACCCAAACTCGATCGCCTGGATGGTAGCACGGTGTCTCTCGGCGCAGGTGGACATGTGCCGATTCCCAGACCCTCTCACTCTCTCGGAACCAGTGGTCGACTGATGGTACTTCGGACGGCTCGCCGGACCACAGGAACAGAGGTGGTTGGTAGCCGAATATGCATTGAAAAGGGATGAGCCCGGTGATCTCTTGATGAAGCGAGTTCTGCGCATACTCGGCCCAGGGCAGGTATTGGCTCCAATCATGCTGGTGTTCGCGGCAGTACGCTCTGAAGTAGCGCCCAATTTCTTGGATTTTCCGCTCCGTTTGGCCATTAGACTAAGGATGGTAACCAGAAAACAGGCTCACTTGATGAAACTTGATGAAAGGGGGCTTTAGCCATCTCCATGGCAGTGGGTAGGCCCTTGAGGGGTATGAGTTTACATGCCTTGGAAAACGATCTACCTCTAAGAGGATGGTGGTGAAGCCGTCCGACATGGGAAGATCAGTGATGAAGTCGACTCCCAGGTGGGACCATGGTCGGTGGGGAATCGGGAGGGGCAATCGGGAGTTTCCTTCCGGTAAACGGTGAGGTGTGGAGATCACGGTACAAACGGAACATTCCTTCATGAACTGGTTCACGTCCTTAATCATATTTGGCCACCAATACCTGTTTCAGATGAGTGAGAGGGTGCGCTGTCTGCCCGGATGGCCGGAGCCCAAAGAAGAGTGCAGAGAGTCCAGGAGGCAAGACGGAGTGACATTTTGACATACGTTTTGCCTATTGGACCTCCCGGCAGAGCAAGTTCTTCCGTGGTGGCGGCACGGATATCCTCGTCAATAACCCAGAGGATGGGACAGACGAACAGATCTGAAGGAAGTACTGGCTCGCATTCTTCCGGTTGGGGATCTGGCGAGTACATCCGGGATAGTGCGTCGGCTTTAGTGTTCTTACAGCCAGGACAATAGGAGACTGTGAATCGAAACCTGGTGAAGAAGAGCGCCCAGCATGCCTGTTGCGGGTTTAAGCGTTTGGATTCCTTGAGGTATTGTAGGTTTTTATGATCTGTGATGACCTCAAAGGGATGGATAGCTCGCTCCAACCAGTGCCGCCATTCCCCCAATGCCAGCTTGATCGCTAACAGCTCACGGTTCCCAATGTCATAGTTTTGCTCCGCGGGGGTTAGCTTTTTAGAAAAGAAGGCGCATGGATGGAGTGCCAGGGGCTTACCTCCCCGTTGGGATAATACCGCTCCTACCCCTAGAGCCAAGGCATCTACCTCTACTACGTAGGGTTGGCTGGGATCGGGGTGTAGTAGAGTAGGAGCGGAGCAGAATGCAGCTTTCAGCTGCTGGAAGGCTTCGACCGTGGAACTTGTCCACTTGTGTGTCTTGGGTTGCCCGCATAATAATGAGATGAGGGGAGCAGTGTGCTGACTGTAATTGCGGATGAAGCAGCGGTAAAAATTTGCAAACCCCAGAAAGCGTTGCAGCTCTTTGACGGTTTGTGGCGGCCAGTTCTTTACTGCTTCTACTTTAGACTGGTCCATCTTAATGCCTGCAGAGGAGATGATGTAGCCCAGAAACTGCACGACAGTTTGGTGGAACACATACTTTTCGAGCTTGCGGAAGAGGTGGTGACGGCGGAGGCGATCGAGTACCTGCTGGACGTGGTTGGATGTGCTCCGACCGGTTTGGGGAGTAGATCAGGATATCGTCGATATACACAATGACAAACTGGTGGAGCATGTCACGGAAGATTTCATTCATGAAATTTTGAAATACCGCCGGAGCATTGGTGAGCCTGTATAGCATGACCAGGTACTCGTAGTGCCCCGATGGTGTAATGAACGCCATCTTCCACTCATCTCCTTGATGAATGCGGATGAGGTTGTAAGCACTTCTTAAATCCAGCTTGGTGAAGATGCGAGCTCCACGTAACTCCTCGAGTGCAGCTGGGACCAGAGGCAATGGGTAGGCGAATTTCACCGTCTAAGTGTTAAGGTTCCAGTAATCGATACACGATCAAAGTCCTCCATCCTTTTTTGCCACAAAGAAGAAGTTGGATGCTGCCGGGGAGGTAGAAGGGTGGATGAACCCTTGATGGAACGCCTCTTTGATGTATTTGTCCATGGTCTTACGCTCTGGGACAGACAGAGGGTAGATGCACCCCTTGGGCATCTTAGCATTGGGCAGAAGGTCCACTGCACAATCCCGGGATCGATGTGGTGGCAGCTTCGTAGTGGCGGCTTTGCTGAATACATCAGCGTAATCCCGATACTATCCTGGGAGGTCCACCTCGTTGCATGTTGGAGGGCTCTCGATGTTTGACAACCCCAGGAGAACAGGTTTAGGTGTTGGGGTCAGGAGCGCGCGAAGGCAAGAGCTGAGGCAGTGATTGCTCGACTGCTCAATACATCCTGTACTCCACCAAATGGTGGGTTGATGTTGCGCCAGCCATGGGCATCCTAGGACAATATCCACTCTGGCCTCCTCCAACACTAACAGGGAGAGTGTCTCCTCATGCATGCAAGCTGATGCGCAATGTTAACTCCGGGGTTCGCCACTGCACCAGTCCACGACCCAGCGGTTTTCCTTGGATGGTTGTGATCTGATCAGGCTCCTTCACCGTGGGATATGGAATTCTGACAGAATAAGGGAGGAAATGAAGTTTCCGGACACACCCGAGTCGAACAGTACACTGACGGAGTAAGAGTGGGAATCAAAGATTAACGTGGCATCATGGTACCGAGGATTAGATAGTACTGAGCTGAGGTGGATGGTACTCACCGCTGGGTGTGGAGGACGGACTGGGCAGGTAGAGATGGAGTGACCTGAGTCTCCGCAGTATAGGCAGAGACCACGCTGCAGCTGGCGCTGACGTTCGTTCGCAGACAGATGGTATTTGTCCATCTGCATGGGCTCTGGTGCGGAGAAATCCTTGTGGGGGACTGGTTGTTCCCCTCAACGGTGACCGCGGTGAGATATTGGGACACAGTCTGCACCTTCAGCATGAAGGACTCCAGGATGGCAGAGTCATCATATATCGCCATCTGCCGTCGGATGTCGGAGCCGCTAGATGCCGCAAGCGTGTGGAAGCGCAGCATATACTCCGGGATGGTGTTCTTTCCTTGCCGCAGAGTGAACAGCTCATCGTGAACCGAGAGGGCGGAAGGGCTTGCACCGAAGACCGCCTTGAAGTGGGCCAGAAAATCAGTCAGAGAGGTGAATACTGGGCTCGCAGATGTCCACAACGCCTCCGCCCAGCGTCGGGACAGCAGCGATAGGATGAAGGCAACTTTCACACGGTTGTTGGGGAACAACATCGAAATAGAGTTGGCAGTGCATAATGAATCCTGTGCATTCCGATAGCTCACCCGAGAATAATGCTGGTTTGGCCACGGGACAGGCCGGTGGAGCCACCGCGGACAGTACAGCTTGCTGTAGCGAGGCCGCCAGGGCAGCAATCGGATCAGGTGTAGGAGACGGTCCAGCTTGCGGAGCAGGTGTGGGAGGTGTGCCGTCATGCTGACCTTTCATCTCGCAGGTAGGACCTCGTTAATTCGTGAAGGGTGAGTATTTGTCACAACACACTTGGAGAAAGAGAACAAACCAATACACTTTTATTGGACACAGGCAGGCAGAAGGCAGAACTTAACTCAGGCAAAAGGGAACTAAGGCAGGCAGGCACAACATAAAGCAGACAGACAGGTGTGCTAAACTCAGATTTCTCGAAGGACTTACGGCATCAGGTATCAACAGTTCTAATACTCGCCACTGCCCTCGGCGAGTGAGCACTTTAAATAGGCACCATGAGATTGAGTGCAGGTGGTGCAATTAAAAGTTCGGTGATTGGGAGTGCGGGGGGCGTGGCTGAGGTTGCCGTGCCCGTGACACAGCTAGAGCAGCTTATTAAATGCATTCATGATCATGCACTAATGCAATAATGAATAAATACATATTCATTATATATAAGGCTGTAGATAAACATTTCATGTATTTTTGCTATTAAACATGAGTTAAATTCTCATGTGCTTCTGCTAAAATGTAAATGTGGTCTGATTGTGAAAATGAAAAACCTTTGTATGGCCGTGCTTCTTCAAAAGTCTAGGAATAAAATTATGATTTTCTTTTCAGTAATACAAGAATTTATTATTGAAACCATGTGTCACGCCCTATGCCAACACCACACCTGCACTTGTGCATTTCAGTCTGGAATTTTGATCTCGCTTCACTTCACTTCCCTCCCCACTTCCCCATTATCTCCATTCATTGGAAGCTAGTTATATAACCTTTCATTTCCTTGACTCCTCGCTCCATGTCTCTAGTGCTTGATTCTCTTGCAATTTTGTCATGTTTCTCTTGTTTTTTGACCATGCTTGTTCCCTCGTCTCTCGCTCTCATCCTGCCCTTTGGATTACCCTTTTTTGCTTCTTTGTCTCCCTTGTCTGAACTCACTTTTTCCTCTAGTCTCAACCTATTGGATTTACTCTCGCTAGACTTACTTTGTTTTTTTTAATAACCATATCTGCTGCCTCTCTCTGCATTTGGGTCCCCTTAGCATTACAGTCCCTGACAGAATAATCCAGCCAGAGTTATGGACCCGGCAGAGCTACACTGGCTTCTAACAGCTGTTGAGAGCCAAGATGCCCTCCTTGGCATCCATCAGCAAGAACTGATCAACCAAGCTCTCCACTCTCTGAGACTCTGACTGCACTTGCTTCCAACGTTCATGCCCTGCAGAACCCGGTACCAGCTCCTTCCTTACCTCCTGTCCAAGCCCCAGCCACTGTTCACATGGATAACCCTGAGCTCTCCTGCCCCACCTACTTATGGTGGTGAGCCACCTGCTGCTTTTTTTTTGAACTCAGTGCTTCCTGGACATTGAGCTCCAAACCTCATTGTTCCCCACCGAGCGGTCTAAGGTGGCATTCATCATTACGATTCTCACAGGCAGAGCTCGAGAATGGGCTATGGCCTTATGGGATGCTCAATCTTCATGCTGTGGGGAATTCGCCTCATTCAAGATTGCTCCCACACAGGATGACAGCCCATGGGGCAGATCCTTCAGCTATGTCAAGGCTCATGCTTGATGTATGACCATCAGATTTCGCACGCTGGATGCCTCTTGTGGCTGGGACAATGCTCTGTACGACGCCTTTATTAATGTCCTGGATGAAACTGTTAGGGATGAACTTTTCTCATGTGAGTTACGCAAACAATTATGTGATATCATGGATCTCACCAGACACATAGATCACCACCTCCGACAAAGAAAAAGGTCTCAACCTCCCAGACACCGCCCCTCCACCTCACCGGAGCCCATGCAGGTGGACCACACTCGTATCTTCCTGGAGGAATGCCAATTTTGTCTCAGGGATAAGGCATGCTTTTATTGTGGTGAAGGTGGCCACTTTTGCCTCCGAGAGGTCATCTGTACTCTTTTTCTGGCCCCGACCGAGGCTATGCAGAAGCACATATCTGAGACGCTGGCAACTGGCATGATCTGACCCTCCTCCTCTGCTGGAGGAGGGTTTTTTCTTTGTCGAAAAGAAGGACAAGTCTCTGCGTCTCTGTATTAGTCAGCCGGGTGGCGATTATGACGCAACAGTTAAATTTACAAAAGCTTCATTACAACCGACTACGCCACCTAGGGTATAAATGGAGACCCCAGGAACTGCCTACCAAAACAGGTTCGTTTTTTAAGGTGTGGAACAGTGGAAAAACATCACCTGACAAAAACTCAATTATACAGTTCTTTATTACAATCAAGGGATACAGGAAAGAATAAAACAAAAGAACCAGAGTCCAAAGTCCATGCTCAGTAGCAGCCCAGAGTTAAACAGTCTCAGCTGTGCATCAGAATCACAGCCACCATCCTTTTACCCCTTAATTCCCCAATAAAGGCCATGGGAATGGTAATGCTGGAAAATAAGAAAACACTGCCAGCATGCAACGTAAAAGTCTCACAGCACTTAATACCCACACAGATTTTCAGTCTACTCAATAACACTAGTATATCCTAAAAAATGAAATCAGCCAATCACTTATTCACTTATCTTATAAAAGTGATTTTATTAAATCACTTATTTAATAAAATCATCCAGTCTGATTGTGGACGCGCTTTCTTTCCGAGAGTGATCAACAGGAATTTTAACAGTTCCATCGCTAAAATTGAAACCAATCGTACTCACAGCGTGACTGGATAGCAACCCCGCTATCCAGTCTGGTGTAGTCATGTGCAGAAGAATCACGTCAGTGATCGCTCTCATCTAGCCGCAACCGCAGTAGACTCCCGCAAACGTCTGTCCACCCATTACACTTGTTGCTCGCCCACAGGGCTCCATGAACTGATAACCCTTCCGGCATTACTAACAATGTTACACCTTCACACAGCCATAGGCCGCCACACTGCATACAGAGCACTCCTTACTGGAAATGCTGGTGCAGAATCTCTTCTTCTTGCCTCTCGTTAAGCCGGTTCCAATTTCACTCGCATGGTGCTGCCACCCTTTCCATGGTGCTGCCACCCCGTCCCCAATCACAGCTGCTCTTTTATAGAAAAGAGCTCTAATCCATCGTCCAAGCCCATCGCTAGTCCAATTAACCTAAATAAGCATGTGGCTTGGAATACTGCCTACGAACAGGAAAACACAGCAACCCACACAAAAGCAAAACACCCAAAGTAAGCACATGCACAAAAAGAATACATACATATATGTATATATATATATATATATATATATATATATATATATATATATATATATATATATATATATATATACAAAACACCATGCAACACAACCAATTCTCTCCTTATCACATATTAATTATTGTGGCCTTAATGACATCACTGTCAAAAACTGCTACCCATTACCCCTCATGACCTCTGCCATCAAGCTTCTACAAGGAGCATGTATACCATACCATACCAAACGCCTATTACTTGGTCTGTACTAAGGAGAAGAATGAGTGAAAAATGGCCTTTAACACTCCATCTGGCCATTACAAATATCTGGTTGTCCCATTTGGTCTTACCAATGCGCCTGCCATCATCCAGGTCCTCATTAATAACATTCTCAGAGACTTCATCAACATCATTGTCTTTGCTTACCTCGACAACATCCAGATTTTCTCTCGCTCTCCTAAGGAACACGCCTGCCATGTGAGTTTCACCAGACAACTAAAATCGAGATGGAATCTTCCAAAGTCAAGGCAATCCTTGAATGGCCACACCCACTTCTCACCAAGCACTCCAAAAGTTCCTGGGATTTGCTCATTTTTATAGAAAGTTCATAAGGAATTACAGTACCATGGCCTCCCCGCTCACAGCCCTCACCTCCACTAAGCAACCCTTTCAGTGGAATGCTCAAGCTGATAAATCCTTCTCTGACCTTAACCACAGGTTCTCCTTTGCTCCCATAATTGACATTCCTCATCCATTGCTTCAGTTGATGCTTCAGAGACTGAGGTGGGTGCCATCCTCTACCAGAATAATCCTTAGGACAACAAGTTACACCCTTGCTCCTTCTTCTCACACCATCCCACCCCCACTGAACGAAACTACCATGTTGGAGATTGGGATCAAATTGGCTTTGGAAGAGTGGAGGCATTGCTTGGAGGGTACCCAAGTCCCCTTTCTAGTCTGGACGAACCACCGAAACCTGGAGTATCTTAAGACAGCTAAGAGACTCAATGCTCACCAAGTCCGTTGGTCCCTATTCTCCTCAAGGTTCCATTTTACCATCTCCTACCGACCAGGCTCTAAGAACACCAAGCCAGGTACCCTCTCACAACAGTTTGCTCTTTCCCTAGAACCTTTCCTAGAAGTTCTTGAATTGGGACACAGTTCCAAGCTTTCCTGCCACCCAGGATTGGCCCTCACCCTCAACCTGTCCAGCAATGCTTCTGGTGGGCCAACATGAAAGAGAATGTCCGCCAGTTTGTAGCTGCTTGTGATATCTGCATCAGGAACAAGTCCCCCAACTTACCCCCTGCAGGCCTCCTCAGACCTCTTCCTGTTCCCCATCTCTGGTCCCACATTCCCCTCGAGTTCATCAAAGGCCTTCCGGTTTCTGAGGGGAATTCTTGCATTCATGGCAGTAGTGGCTCTCTTTTCTAAAGCCACCCACTTCGTTCCCCTACCACAACTTCAATCTGCCTGCCAGGCAGCAGAACCCCTGGTGCTTTATGTCTTTTGCATTCATGGGCTCTCCTCCGATATTGTGTCCGACAGGGGGCCACAGTTCTTTGCCCAGTTCTGGAGGGCTTTTTGCAGGCTGGTGGGTGCTTCACCCAGCCTGTCCTCCGGGTATCATCCCCAAACCAATGGTCAGACCGAAAGAACCAACCAGAAGCCGGAATCCACCCTAAGGTGCATGGCCTCACTGGACCAAGTTTCTCCCTTGGGTGGAATACACCCACAACTCCCTACCTAATGCTGCCACAGGGCTGTCCCCTTTCCAATGATGCCTTGGCTACCAGCCTCCCCTCTTCCTTACCCAGGAACAGGAAGTATCAGTTTCATCCACCAGTGTAGGAGGACCTGGCAGAGAGCAGGTCTACTGCTCCTCAGATCCGTCAGTGCCTACAAGCGGCAGGTCGACAGGTGCCGCTCTACTCCCCCAAGGTTCCATATTGCTGATAGGGTCATGCTTTCCACAAGGGACATCCCCATAAAGACCACATCCTGCAAGCTTTCCCCCAGGTTTATTGGCCCCTTTTCTATTACCAAGGTCATCAATCCCTGTGCTGTGCACCTACCCTTGACCATGCACCACATTAACCCCACCTTTCATGTTTCTCAGCTCAGACGCCTTGTTACCTGCCCCCTTTCCACTCCCTCCCACCCTCCTACTCCTCAGGTCGTCAATGGGGGGAAGTGTTCCCATTACCCCCACTCATTGGCAGCTAGTCATATAGCCTTTCTTTTGATTGACTCCCCGCTGGATTATTGCATGCTCAATTCTATTGTGATTTTGTCGCACTTCTTTTTCCCCTGTTTTGCCTTTTACTGGATTTTTTGGGTTGTTTTTCTTCCTCCTCTAGAGGTTTTTGTGAGTTCCTTTTCCCGGAATTTTTTTGGCATTTCTATTTTGGTTTTTGCCTTTGGACTCTTGCTACTCTTCTGTGCCGTTTTGTTCTTTACTTTGGTGCTTCAGTTTCTATTTTTTCATTAAAGACTCTATTAACCATATCTGCTGCCTCCCTCTGCATTTGAGTCCACTCAGCCTCACATCCCCTGACACCATGTAAGAATTTATTGGCATTATGTGTATCTGACATAATTTCTTTACACATAATAGGGCTGATTTTAAAACAGAGTTTCCCATTTTGTCAATATGTATGCTACATACTCCACTATCTAGAGTTGGAGAAGGATTTACAAGGAAAGAAAGAAAAAAATAGAAAAAAACTGGCAATACAAAGAACTTTCCTATCCTGTGTTTCGTGTCTGTGCTGCTTGGTGATTGGTGTTTTCTCTCTGTCTTTCTCTTTCTGTGTACTCTGATGTTTCTGGCTCCTTATGCTGTCCTGTTATAGGTGGAGCCCTCTGTGAGTCAATTAAATGGTGGTTGGAATTGGACTAATCAAGAACAAGAGCCCGACCAGACGAGGTGGAGCCTATCGTTTATAAGTAGCACCCAGACGCTGTGGAAGAGGACCCTTTTCTTGTTGCTTGTTAGCCTTGCTGTTAACCCTGTTAGCTTGTAGCCTTTTTAGCTTGTTAGAATTGTTGGCCTTGTTGGACACATGGCTTATGCTAGCTCGCTTGGTCTGGGAATAATTAAGAATTTGCACACACCTACATTGCACCACGTAGGCCTTGTTGATTGTCTATACACCCTAGGGTAGAGGGCAGGTGCCACCCCTTGTATTTTTGGTTAGCTTAGCCTAGAGTAGTTAGCTATATGTTCTGCTCCTTGCTAGTTAGGTTAGCTAATTAAAATACAGCCTAGCATAGCCGGTTTTGATTTGTTCATTTCTTTGGCACTGTCTATGTTCCCTTACCTCTGTGTGTCTGGTTTCCCCTTTTCAACCTGTTCATGAGTTGCACAAGCTGTAGTTAGTAGTTGTATGCTGAGATCAATAACCCTACCACCCACCTCTTGTCCTGTTTATATTTACCCTCACACCCTTCCAAACAATCCCATTATAAATTAATGTTATTGTTACTGCAAACCCCTTTTGAGGGATCGTAACACCTGTCTCAGCACTCAGTGGAAATAAAAAAAAAGTTAGAATTATTTGTAAGACATAAGGGAAGCTTCAGAGGGGCTTCAGGAGGGTACAAGGCCAAAATAAAGCATGAAGCTCTTTCTAACCAAACCACTGGAGAAAACATGAGCATGAACAAACATGGCTTTCGCCGCTCTACTGCTTACAAATGAAATGATGAGTTAAATATCCCGCTAAAAGTGTCACTGCATGCATAGTGACTACAACAAGAAAAAGAAACAAGCTTATTTAGTCTAGTTTAGTGAAAACAATTTTTAACTGACACTTTTAAGAGCACCAGCACTCGTTTTTACTCTGTTACATGTCATTGTATTTTATTAGTCTTTGCTTGTTATTATTTTTTTCCCTACATTAGAAACTGATCTGTAAATATATGATAATAGAAATGTGTCAAATTTCTGACAATATACGAGGAATAACAGAAACAGCAACAGAAACATGCTTTTATAAGAAAATGATCAACTTCAGGATGTGATCATTAACAATGCTACATAACACCATTCTGCTATTGATTATTTTCTTAAGAACAAGTTGTTTTGTTCCTTCCATATGAAGTGGTCACATTATTATTTGTCATATTCATTTGGAATATAATTTGGGCAAAATATAAATCTATTCCCTTTGTATGATAATGTATTTTGTCTTTTCATGTGGTAGAATAGTTTTGAAGACTGTTACTGCATTAAACCCGCTGGAAATGTACTTCCAGTTTTGTTTTCCTATAAATGCATGATTTATAGAGCCATGAGAAAGTGAAAGTGAAATTTTTTAGTAAATGGGTGGTATTGAAAGTGTTAACGTTTTTGTACAAAGGTCAGAATGTCTAATTTCTTCAACTGAAGCATGGGATAATACAGCACTCAGGTGGATTTGATCTGAAACCGATCAAAGGTTTTTAAACAAACTTGTGGACTATGTGCAGTATTTAAAGTAAAAAATTAAATATTAATGTAAATATTTTTTATTTTTATTGTTTTCAGTAGTATAATATGAAATAAATATTGTTGTAGTAAATTAGAATTGTTTTATTTGAATATGTATATCACATATACAGTGGTAACATTGTTCTATCCAACCTTTATTAGGAGAAGCAGTGAAATAAGGCAAAAATGTTTTTGAAAAAAAACTTTTACTTCATATTGAGGATTAGGAGACTGCAGTGTATGTAAATTCACACTTACAGTGTTGCTTTCCTATAAATGCATGATTTAACAGAGCTGTACCTATCACTGTGTCAAAATAAAACTTGACAAAGTATACAACGAACCTGGGTGTATTCATAACTTGAACATGAAAATGTTTTCAATGCCTAATTAATTTGAACATAAATTGCTATGCTTGTGCAGCTCCTGAATCCTGGATTTTTTAAAATATTTTAATTTAATTATTTAATTTATTTTTTATTTATTTTTATTTTTTTTACAAAAGTGTAGAAATAAATCCCCCTCATACATTTACAGCATATAATCTGCAGGTTCTTCACTACAATCAGTATGTAATACTGTATGAGTCTAAAAGTATAGTAGACTCAGATTTTGAATTCATGATTAACTGCACTGTTAACAAGTCTTCTCTATGATTTGGGGTAAAATTTATAGTAAAGAATAAAACTAGTACTTGTGAAAACAATATAATAATGTGTTTTAAACAGTACCCATACAGGGATTGCACAATGAAACTGAAACACTGGTCAGTCTTTAAGAACAGAGGGTGAAGATTGAGCAATGGCACAGCTATACATAAAATACTGCAATCGACACATAATAACCTATCAGAGATCAAATGTGATCATGACAGCAAATCTTTGTGGTGTTTCAATAGCACTGGTATCTGAGGTAATGTCGGCATACCACCACCAAGACCAATCACATCCAACAGGAGTAACTGTTCACACAAGAGGAATTTATTAGCTGCAAGGCAGAGCAGACCAATCAGCAACACTGCTGTCTCCACTCACCCTCCAGGAGAAGAGAAGAGAGCTAAGTGAAGATAGGTAGGGCTAATGTTGGATAATAGCTAGACTATCATTGTTAGTTTGTGCTCTTTTCCTCTTCAGAAAGCCTGTGAGCTTTGAGGATGATGCTTTCCATGCTGACTATGCCTGACGGTGCTGTTTCTCTTGGATTCTGCCTTGTCCACACTCTAAGCACTGCCCTGCGACCCCTGCACTGCTGTGATGCACCCAGCACTGCACCCACACAACCTCTCCTTTTAATTTAATTTTTCTCTTTTCTCTTTTACTCTACCAGCATTTTGTGTAAATAAACACAGTTTTCACTCTATCCATTGTCTGTATGTTTGTGCTCACCCCTGCAGCTGCATCTGGTGGAAAAGTCCTGCATCAATCCTGCTACCTCTCACATGTGAAGTCCTGGCTGGCAGGGTGCACATTTCAGTGTGGGAAGGGGCATTTGGGTTCCCAGAGGTGCTGTCCTCTCTCAGAGGTTCTTCATCAGCCGCAAGCAGAGCCCTACACAGCAAAAGTATGCCACAGTGGAACAGGAAACCTTGGTGATCAAGTGGGTGATCAATGAACTAGTACTACCTGATGGGACGAAAATTCACCTTAGTCACCAAACATGTATCCCTACAGTGTATGGCTCATGCTGATACTAATGCTAGAGTGACCCTTTCTTTTATCTCTGTCAGATTGCCTGGTAGTTTCTATCCCACCAAGAATTCTTATTTCAGGTAGATCATTGGCCTGGGACCTAGTCTGGCAACACAGACATCCTCTCCCAGGATGCACCCCTCACACAACTGAAGAAAAAAGGCACCACTTTAGCACCATGAACACCATGAACAGCATGCTCTCTTTCAGCTGCAAGGTGGAGTGTTGGCAGTGACAACAGTGGACCAATCAGCAACACTGCTGTCTCCACTCATACTCCTGGAAAAAGGAGAGAGCCAAGCAAGCACAGATGGCGTCAAGAGATGACGTTGGCTAATAGCCAGACTAACACCATTATTATATGCTCTTTTCCTCTCCAGAAAGCCCATGAGCTTTAGGGATGACACTATTTATACTGACTACACCTGATGCTGCTGTTTCTCTTGGATCCTGCCACATCTGCGTTCCAAGCACCACCCTGAAACCACTTCACTGCCTAGTGAATCAGTGTTAATTAATTCATTGATTGTGATTTCAAAGCAGTTTTGTATGTCACACTAGATAAGGGTGTCTGTCAAATGCTATAAATGTAAATGTAAAATTCAAAACATAAAACTACACAAGGTTACATATGTAACCCGGTTCCCTAAGAAGGGAAGGAGATGCTGAGTCATGACTGACGCTATAGGAACACTTCTGATAGAAGTGGTCTCACGCCAATCTATTGGTTAAGAAGGTCTTGTGACGATGTGGAGCATGTCAGCAAGACCATTAAAGGGTATCTACATCACATTGCTCCAGCTTTTACTTGTCTGAAGGAAGTGCAAGTGGATACCTGGATTGTGGCCAGTGATGCAGCATCTCCTTCCCTTCTTAGGGAACTGGGTTAAATATGTAACCGAGTATAATTTTGAGTGGAGCTGATGCTATGGGAATGCTAATAACAACACCACTACATGTAGGGAGATGTCTGTCCCGGAGGTCGTGAAAGAGCATAAACCAGACAGGATCAGAGCACGTGGAGCCCTGTAAGACCCAGGACTCAGGAGTGGGGTCCAGGCCCAGGTTATATAATCTGATAGGAGTGTGCAGAGAGGACCAACCCACCACAGCTCAAATATCCTGCAGGGGAATCCCCCTAGCCAGAGTGCTGGACAAGGTGATACACCTAATGGAGTGAGCTGTAATCACTAGAGCTAGCACAAGGTGTTGTTTGGAGATGGGTTGCTTTTATTCTGGCCCAGATGACTGGCTAATAGCAGAGCCATTTCCAGGATCAGAAACTCTGACTCTAGTGGCTCAAATGAGGCTTAAAGCAGCCCCTCCAGGACTACTGAGAGGTCTCAGGATGGGAGACGCAGTCTGTCAGAAAGCCACAGCTTCCTGCCACTGTGCAAAAACTCAACCTCAGACCAGAGAACATGCATGTGACTCTCAGCAATGGCTGCCATGTATACTTCAATGTAGAGGGTTCTCAAAGAGATGAGTCTGCAGAAACTCTATCACTGTACTAACATGGCAGTGAACTAGATCCTGATGATGCTCATTACACCAGAGGAAAAAGCTCAATATAGTCTCCACAACCTCAGTTGGGAGACAGGAGTCTAGGAGCTGGTCCCCATGAGGAGCCAGACCAAGAAGTTCTAAATCTCAGGGTGACATGGAGAATAACCCCCTGTGCCTGAGAGCGGAGGTTCCTCCTGACCCCTAAAGAATCCCCTAAGGAGCACTGTCCAGAAGGGAAATTAGGTTCACAGGCCAGACTCAGGTGAACCAATGAGGAGCCACCGGTAATGGTCTCTACCTAGAGCAAAATCTGGTACATCAATCTAAACAGAGGAAACAGACTGCCCTAATGATTGATGTAGGAGACCACCAAAAGTAGCCCATAAGTTGTAGAAGGAAATGTTTCAGCACTAGAAACTGTGGAAAAAATTCTGTTCCACACGAAAAGCTCTCTATATGACATTACTCTGCTAACACTTACTTGTAATTATCTGACTCCAACTCCACATTGACTCGACAGCTCAGTTTGAGCAAGACTCTAACTAATGAAGACGAATCATGCAGACTGGATGAATGCAGATACAAGGTTTTATTTGCAATCAGCACTGGTTACAAGAATTGAGCTGCTCACGAATGAACTTCCCAACAACCTCTAAAATGGCATCTCAATACACAGTCCTTTTATACATTTTTCAAGATCTTCTCATATGTTTCAAGCCAACACCTATTTGCTGAAAAAGTCCCACCTATTTTCTTTTTGGAACATCAGCTTCTTTTTGGACACCATTATCATTTAATTTGTAACTTTTTTGAATACCATTATAATCAAATTATCTAGAATTATTTTATAAAAAAATATGGGCGTTTTTCACCCTTATCAGTAGGACTTTGTCCAGCTCACTTTCATCAATCAGCTCATTTGAACACAGAGGACAGCATGGATAAGTTCTCAGGGCCATGGCTCCATTTTTGCTGCTTAATTTTAATTATCATTATTCTTCTTATTAAATTTTGTACTAGCTGTTCTCTTATGTATCTCTCTGCATATTTAATCCTAGATATCTCTCCTGGGACTATCATTGCCATTCAAGGTGCCCTATTTGTGCTCAGGGACGAACTCTATCCCTCTCGAGGTGTCAACACACATATCTTGGCAAGATGACTCTGGGCACATCTCCAACCCTGGCTGCTTGCTTCTGTCCAAGTAGTCCCCACTGCTGAGAAGGCCTGACACAGGCCCTTCAGACTAAATACAAAGCTAACAAATGTACCCAGGCTTCTCGACCTTCATGTCGTGTTAAACCCTATGTTGTCAAACCCAAACAATCTGGTCAATAAATGATACCTGATAACTCAATCATGCTGTCTCCTGGTTATTTTACACAAATTCAAACAAGAATACATCCATATACACTCTAAACTATAAAATTATTTCCCACAAAACACAGCCCATATTTTTAGGCAATCTGTGTGCAACAAAAGACAGGAGACCTCCAAAATGCCACTGTCTATGACTGCTCCCCAACCCAAGAAATAGGCATCCATCAAAAGAGCTTTGCAATGATGACATGCCCTAAGACTTGACCCAAGGTGAGAAACCAGGGTCTGTCCACATAAGAAGGGTACAAAGCTTGTGATGCTTAACCCTTGTGACCCTGAGAAGGGTGTCTGTGGGATAAAAAAAACAGTGCTCCTGAGCCAGAGTTGAAATGGTCTCATATGTATCATTCCCAAAAGAATAGCTTCAGATGCTTCCACAAGTGAGACTGCCACACCCTTGATTGAGCCAAGATAAGCCAGTTGTCTGGATAATTGAGTACATGGATGTCCTGGAAAAACAATGATGCCAGAGCAGCTTCCATGCACTTTGTGAGGGTGAGTGATGAGACTAGGCCTAAAGGGAGAACACCTGTGCTCTGGTAAGATGCCTATGTGAAGATCCATCAGGCATCCATCAGGATTATTGTTGCAAACCCAAGACCTAATCGGCTGTAAAGCTGAATGTTCAACCTGGAAGGGAGCCTCTTTCTTAAATGGGAAAGAAGTTCCTCCTCGAGTAATGAGGTTTGGTCTGTGCCAACAACAGTGGGCAGCACACCCTGAAAAAAGAAGGATAAAAAGCAAACTGAATTCTGTAGCCTTTTCCCACAGTATTCAAAACCCACTGCAACACACCCAGCAGAAGCTTCCACACTGCCAGGTGGTTTAAGAGAGGTGTTAACCTCTCACTATTCTCACCTCACCTAGTGTGCTGAAAGAGTAAGCTAGCAGGGGCTAACCCAGGAGGCGGCAACAAGCAATGAACAGGAGCATGGTTGATCAAGGCTGAACACTGAAGCACCAGAGGTGGCGGGGTGGGCAGCATCACCACTGGGGAGATGGGCATACCTGGCCCTAGCCCTCAGGTGTTAGGATTTATTTCTTCCCCTAAGCACTGGCTGGCCACCCAGAGGTTTTTTCCCTTTCTTTTATCTTTTATCTGTGGCAACCAACACAGCCATGGAAAGCCTGATGGCATGGGCCATCTGCTTTGTGGCACAGAGGGCTTATCTGTGGTTTGGAAGAGTTCAGACCTTATTGATGAGCCCCTCACTTCAGACAAACTCCTTTATTAGGTCAGCATGTTATGCGTGCAAAACTGTGACTGTGTGCAGCACATCCATCCCCACATGTAGCCGATGATGGGGACGAATAGCTCGAAAGCACCTCTTCAACCTTCAATCAAGACACTTACATGGAAATGGTATGCGGCATGAAGTTACATAGCAATTGTCAAGAGCTCAAAGCAGACAATGATAACCTTTCATCAGGCTAATCTAAGCTAATCTATTTCCTCTAACTCATCCTGCAACCTTCATGACTGAAGCCAACATGCTACCTCGACAGACATGAGACGCTAGCCACATGGCACAGGTGCTTGGAATGCAGCCAAGTGAGAGCAGAGATTGTGAAGAGCAATCACTCATAATGCACTGACTGATCATCTTAATAAGAAAGAAAAGACCCTATTCTTTATATGTTTTCTTTTGCCCTTAGACAACAAGACAGACAATAGACACCAACATACACAGAGTGCTTCCAGAAGACAAAGAAGCTGGAGTAATGTGACATAGATGACCTCGAATGGTCTTGCTGCCGTGCTCCGCTTCATCACATGAACTCCTTTGCCAATAGATTGGCATGATTTCACACAGAGCTGCAGACACTACATCCATGAGAAGCGTTCCCATAAAGTCAGTCATGACACAGTGTCTAGTTCCCTTGAAATGTAACCACAAATGCCCAGATGTAACCACAGATTCATGGTCGAGCTTCTACAGCCAAACCTCATGCCAGTGCCATACACAATTTTCAATGGTGCCAGCAGCAGAAATCTTGGGCTGTGGACAATGTGAACCATGTAGTGCTCTCTTTCTGTCTTTATGACATTTAGGAGAGTTACTGTGTGGAGAAGCCCCAAAAATGAACTGTTGCTTGTCCTGAGTAAAACACCTGTGTGAAGTAGTGATGGTTTGGGCTTGATTGGAGAGTAACTGCCAAGGACTACAGAACCATTCTGGTGGACCATGTGCATCCTGTGGTACAGTCTCCCATGACCTGCACAGACACCAGTTCTGAATCTTACTGAGCATCTTTGGGATGTTTTAGAGGGGCGAGTTAGGAAATGTTTGCTACACCAGCATTATGTAGTTACCTGGACATTGTTATAGAAAAGGAATGGTTTCAAATCCCTCTGGCCAGTGTGCAGGGCTTGTATCTCTCATTCTCAAGATGAATTGATGGTGCTTTGGCCTTCAAAGGAGGCCCTACACTATACTAATAAATTACTCAGAAATTCAAAATACACAGAAAGGTCATTCTTATTTTTATTGTTCATTAGAAATGTTTATTGTGTGTGTGGTCATGGTCTTGAGTTTACATTTAAAGCAAGTGTAACTGGTTGATTTGGAAATGTAAGTTTAAAGCTATAATTTCTAATCATTTTGTGAATGGTAACTTCATAATTTGCTGCTTAATGGTTCTTGTCAGAAGTTCTTACTTAATTAGGGGCATAATTAGTTATGACTCAAGATCGGCTACACAAGGATATCAATTTGTTCAGACAACCAATGGAAGGTTTATTTTATAACCTACGCACCAGCATAAAATATAATCTTGATGCCTGTTGTTCTGGTGTCTTGAAGGGATTTGGGTCATGCTGAGCAGGACTGAACTGTTTGGGGTGTTGCTGTCTGAGTTGAATGTTACTATGAAGGACTTATTTATGGCTTTTTGCTTTACCCAGACATACCACTGGAGGGATGTGAAAAACATTAATAAAAGAAATGTTACATAGCCCATTTTTATATAAATATGTCCCAGGGAAAACAAACGTTAGCAAAGGCAACTGGAAGACTTCCTGGAGACTGAGAGCAATTAAAAAAATTCATATTTTTTTACAAAATGGTTCTCATGAGAGTGATGTTTGTCACTGGAATAGTAAGTTGCTTTGGCTATTTGAAACACACCACTCTGAGAAATGTTTAATTTGCATTTAATTATTTTAGTAGGAAGGTGACTGTATGTGTTAAATAAACAGTGCAATTAGTATTTGACTTCTCTGATGCATGTGGGAATTTGCTGACTGGTAGAAGCGGAGGTGAACTTTGATAACTTTGATATCAACAGATAGGTGTGTCTGTGTGTGTGTGTGTGTGTGTGTGTGTGTGTGTGTAAGAGAGAGAGCGAGAGAGATTGTGGTTGTGGCTCCTGCTAAATGGTAAAGGGAAAATCTCATGGGAAAAAAAACAGCACCAACAAAAAGGAAGGCTTGTAATCAATCCCCCGGCAAAATGCTTCAAGGTTTGTTTCTTCCAACTTAAGAGAGATCATCACACTCCAGACGTGGTTAATTCATCCATTTTAGACTCTTGGGTAGCTTATATACTGGATATCTTTTTATGTGTAAAGTTGTATGTTTCATAGATTTCAGCTTCATAAAATGTAGTATTTTCATTGTAATGCCAAATAATGCTTCGCTGAATGTACTTTGTGAGCCATAATGATTTCAGTACTTTATGTGGTGCGAAATTTAAGCCACAAAGCAGAACTACATAAAAGAAATGCTGTCTAGTTTTTTTTTTAGATGCAAGTTTCAGTAACATTCATCTGCTGGAACGATGGACGTTGTGTTGTTTCTTATTTCAACCGATAACAGAAGTTTATTTAGATATGAAATTCTATTTGTGTTGTAATATTACAAACAAAACAGCAATCCAGATTAAAAGATTCTTGGCTCACTGGTTGAAATTGTGTCAGATAAATTCTCAGCATGAACATTTGAAATGGAGTGTTTCCCCAAAAGTGGATGTTATTTTTTTTTATTTTACACCTGATTATTGTGGAATTGAATTTGAAAAGCTACACACAAATTTATGCCATAAAAAATAGTTGAAGTTGGATTTAATTCAACAAAAAAGTCACTTATTTCAAATTCAAGTAGAGAAACAAAAATTAACATTCAGGTGTTACTGGCATATTACTCAATTCTTAATGAATCCATTCAGATGTGTTAGGAAGAGCAGAATAGAAATGTGAATTTCCTTATATTTATGATGAATGCTGATGAGTTCTTTCATTATGACCCTTTATTTAAAAACAAAGATGTAATACAGAATTTATATCCTTCTTTTTGGCTGCAGAAAAGTTTAATTCAGGGTTTCACTGATTCTGTAATGAAGGCTGCAAATGCTCATAAAACCACCATTAATTCTACTGTAATTTATTAGCTTTATGGAAAACCTGAAAAACAGCTGTGTGTCATTTTGTCTCCAGGACCAAAAAAACAGATTTTCTTAATGAATCAAAGTGATAAATTGTTGAACGTCCAACATGGAATAATGGACAGACTGAAAATACGCCTTGAGTTCCAGCAAGTGGATTCAGTGGATATGTGTGATGTCATCATCACTTTTGTTCCAATTGTGTCTCGGGCTGGAACAGACATTCAAGCTGCACTTCGAAATATTCCAAGTAAGAGATTTCCTTCAATCAATTAAGGCCAAAATTACTAACTACTGGCTTAAATTCAGTAGACAACAAAGAACGGCAGCCTTATATAGGTGCTATGCTTTTTTGGAGATACTGTCTAATATTGTCAGGTTTGGGAAACTGCTTTAACCAGTACTTTTAATGAGGCATGAGTAGTCATGAAAGTATTGCATGAAAAAAGAATCATACTACATGTACTACTTCATTGGTATCTGTGCTCATTTAAACACCAATACATATTTTTAACTTAAAGAATATGTTTATTTTCCACGTTTTGTTTCAAATATACACTATAATCTATATACACAGCCAGGTCCAACTGCTTTGTACAAAAAGGCTGAATTTCCTTTTTAAAGTGTGTATATTTTTTAAAGATTTTACTTTTCACTCAAACTGTTGTCAGTATATGATATAATTTGCAATGCAAACTGTAAAAATTAATAAATTGGAAGAGAAAAAAAAGAAAAAATTTACTAGTGCTCTCAGACTTTTGGACCCCACTGTATGTATTTAAACATAATAAAGCAATATTTATATTAACATGAAATAATATCATAACCTCATACCAGCCTCGGCCCTACCTCACTTTATCACCTCGGATCTCTCTCTCTCTCTCTCTCTCTCTCTCTCTCTCCCCAGCAACTCTCCATCGGCCTGTTGTCCTCGTAGCTCTCCACCACACATTTGATGTAAATTACGTTGCTCCAGACAGCAGATGGTCTGTGAATAGGGAAGGTGTGCTTGCTGTAGACTTCCTCGGTCATGAAGATATTGGACTGCTGACATGCTTGGCCAATGATACGGCACTGAAATCCATCACTGAGTATCTGATCCCTGAGGCACCCAATACCCCGGTAAGTAGTGAACATGTATTAAATTATCATTTCTACCTGTTTACTGTTACCAATTTCTATGATTAATTAGTAACTGGAATCATTTGTGTGATTGTTCAATTATTTTTGTATCCTTTGAACAGAAAATTGGTCTACAGTGGCATTTAACCTTTCCATTTTTCCAGCAGCTTCTACCAAAAAATCTACAGCAGAGAAGACGATGGTGGATCTATATTGCTGCTTGTGGTTTGGTTGTTCTGTTTATTCTGCTACTTTGCGTTTTCGTTACGAGAAGTCAAGAAAAAGTTCACACTCCAACTACGATGATGCCCAACATAACTGTACCTACACAGAAGCCTGTAACTACACAGCAGCCTAAAGTAACTGTACTTAAAGAGAAGCCTGTTATTATACAACACCCTAATATAACTGTAACTCCAAAGCAGCTTAAAATAACTGCAGCTGGAGCAGCCTAACATATAACATGGTAACTAAACAGCAACATAATATAACTGTAACTACACAGCACACCTAATCTAACTGTAACTGCAAAATAAACATAAAACAAGAATCTAATGTCATTTCTTCTGAATCAGATACATTTTCATTACAGTTAATGAAAGTTATTAGTTATTATTTTGACAACAATCATTTTCTAATCATACTATCTACAAGAAAAAATTATCTAACACTATAAAGGCTTCTTTGATTCATAAATGTTTCATAGAATATTTTGTATTAAAACAGAGGGTGGTTTTCTGTTTCTAAGAGTTTCTTTGCCAAATCTACTATAATTATGTGTTTTTAGGTTTAAGATTAAATCCAGTTATTATATTTAATGCTTATTAAATGCACTGAAAATCTTATGAAAGCACTAATGAAATAATTCATTTTCATTAAATATGAGTCTGTAGGTAAACATTTCATGTATTTTTGCTTCTAAAATTCTCATGTGCTTCTGCTAAAATGTAATGTGCTGTTTGTGAAAAATAAAACATTAAAACATTAAACCATGTAAGAATTTATTGACATTATGTGTATCTGACATCATTACATTACACATAATAAGGCTTCAAATAATACACTATAGTGTAGACTATTTAACAATTCAGTTAGTGAAATCATAAAAAAGGAAATCTGTCATGGTGATCATTTTAATGCTAGGCTTTTATAAATAACTTACTCTATATTTAGGGTTGGAGAAAGACTAACAAGAAAAGAAAAAAATGGAAATCTGGCATGGCTAAAAACATGGCTGTCCTTTCCCAGCACTGAGTGGATATTAAAAAGGAGTGGAGAAGGCCACAACAACAAACATGAAGCTCTTTCTAACCAAACAATAGGAGAAAACATAACAGAGAACACATGAACAGAAATGGCTTCCACCTCTCTACTGCTTCCAGAAGCAATTATGACTTAAATATCTTGCTTAGGAGTGTCACTACTTGCTTAGTGACTAAAACAAGGAAAAGAAACAAACGTTCTTTATCTATTATAGTGAAAAACAATTTGTACACTTACAGAGAGAGCAATAAGAACATCAACACTTAGTGCAACTATAGCACAACAAAAGGTCTCAGAGAGAGAAAGACAAAAAGAGAGAGAGAGAGAGAGAGAGAGAGAGACAGCAAAGCAACACCAAAACACTGCCACATGCATGCAGTCATTATGCATGCATAAAATCCATTATTGAAGACCTATAATAAAGAAATAAAAGAAATACACCAAGGGAAGTAAAACTTAAAACTCCACTTTAAATCAACTAACTTGTTTAACAGACACTGCACAGCATTAACTACAACTAGAAATTGAATTAAAAAAAACACATCATTCTTTAATAAACTGTAAAAAAATTCTGTTTGTTTTTACCATGTTAGGTATCATTATGTCTCATCATTGTATATGCACTTCTTTCTTTGTTAACCATGTTTCTTTTGTTTACATACAGTTACAGTGGAAGGCTTGATACAGACGGGTACAGAGTACTGAGCAGGACCTGTTATTCAATTGGATTAAAAGGTGGAAAACTGTTGACATGAAGCTGGATCAATAATCCGGAGCAGACAAGGAAGAATACCACTTGCCAAGAGGTGACCTAAATAATAGTAATAATAATAAAAATGTGAGTTAAAGGAATAATGGGAAGGGCAAGACTTGAACCGACCAGAAGTGGCTCATATACTCCGTGGCAAAATGGAGAACAATCTCCACGTGAGGGGAATCACCGGCCAGAGATAAACACCGTGAAGACAAGGGGTAGTGACCAACCTGTCACGGCTAATTTAATGGTCCAGCGAGGAACGTCATTCGCTGAACCAGTCCAAGATAGATTTTAGAGGAAAGAGGAGAAGAGTCCTAACTTTTGCCATGAATAAAACTTCTTTAAATACACTGGGGAAAATTAGGTGGGATTGGGGAGATTGGGGGAGATTATCTCTTGAGGAAAATTACCTCTCAGAGAAATTACCACTCTAATACATGACACGGACTATGTCCGCACACCGACAGAGGGACAGCAAACCCTGGGGTTTAAATAGTGGCCTGCACAGGTGGCATGTGTCCGCTCTGATTACCCACAAAATACCTGCAGGATTTGCCTGAGAAGGCACCCATGACATTACACATATGTACCTTAGAAACTGGTCTGTAAATATTTGATTATATTGGAAACTTCTTAATTAAATTTCTGGCCATATACAAGGAATGAAGCAATAGCAATACGCTGTTCTGGGAAAATAATCAACTTGAAGGTGTTATCATTAACGATACTACATTACAGCATTCTGCTACTTATTATTTTTTTTCATAACTGCAAGAACGAGTTGTTTTATTCCTTCCATATCAAGTGGCAACATTATTCTACGTCACCTTTATCTGAAGGATAATTAGTGCAAATCTACCCCCATGTACGATAATGTATTCTGACCTTTCACTTGGTAAAAAAAAAGATTAGAAGATTGTAAGTGCAATAAACCAGCTGGAAATATACTTCCACTTTTGCTTTCCTATAAATGTATGGAAATATAGTAGTAAGTGCATGGTACTGAAAGAGTTAACTTCTTTGTACACAGTCAGATTGTCTAATTTCTTCTACTGAAGCATGTGACCAGACAACACTCAGGTGGATTTGATCTGAAGCAGATCAGAAGGTTTTACACAAACTTGTGGACTGTTTGTGGAATTTAAAGCAAAAAAAGTAAATATTAATGTAAATATATCATTTTTGTTGTTGTCAAAATTGTAAAAAAATTTGTATTAAGAATTACTTCATTCAAATATGTATATCACATCATATACAGTGGTAACATTATCTCTATCTGACCTTTATTAGGAGAAGAGGTGAATTAAGGAACAATGTTAATCTGCCTCACGTACTGAACTTTTACCTCATGTTGAAGATTAGACGACTGCAGTGGCTTCACACTTACAGTTTTGCTTTCCTATAATTGCATGGTTTAACAGAGCACCAACTATCAGTTGTGTGTCAAAATGAAACTTGGGTGTAGTTCAAAAAGAAACCTGGGTGTATTTTCAAAGTCTAATTAATTTGTACAGGTTGCTATGCTTGTGTAGCTCCTGAATTTGTGCATTTTTTTTTTTTTTTACAAAAGTGTAGAAATTAATCCCCCCTGAGACATTTGTTAGCAGCATATAATCTGCAGGTTCTTCGCTGCAGGCAGAATGTAATATATGTCTTAGTAAAACTATAGTAGACTGTATTTATTTATTATTTTTTGCAGTTTATAAAACAGTGTATACATTTCTTTCTTTTTCTCTTATATTTTTATTTTCATTAGAGCAACTGTAACATGGCAAAGGAATTTCCCCCTGGGATTAATAAAGTTCTTTGAATCTTCTTCTTGAAAAGCCAAAGAAAAATTCACATATTTATTTGAGATAAAATGGGATATAAAAAAATGAAAGAACTAAAAAAATGAAAGATGTACAAAATATACAATTTATGAAACTGATCTTTTTAAATATCTTTATTAAATAAAGGAAACAATGTTGCTATATTAATAGATTTGAACTAAAATTGATAAACTATAACAATTTCAGTTTCTAATTGTGTCTGTTGCAAATCATCTAACTGTAACCTTATAACACCACATGGTTTCACACTGCACACATTTTGGCATCTGAGTGTGGTGTTAACACTGCAAAAGCTTCAGAGCAGAGTTTCATAACCCCAGTTATAACCTGAGGTTAAGTGCAGTGTGAAAAGCCCTGGAGAGATCACAGAGACATTAAAAGAGCTGAAATAAGCGCTTCTTAAATGGCTTTATGTGTCAATAAATGTGAGCCAGATGCAGCTGGATCCAAGTTCAGGGTTCATTAAATACTAACAGATCTCATCAAAGGCAAGTAACAAACCTCGACTCAGTATAGAAAGTAAAAGTGCAGGGAACAGTAATTTATGACACCAAAACAGCCACGTTTACAGGTTCATATATTAAATCTAGAGCGAGTACTGAAACAGAAAGTGTTCTAACATTGTGAAGCATTGCAATATCCATGGCTGATAAAGCCTGTGAGACACAAACAGTTTAACACAAATACTGAGTGATTTCATCAGGCCTTATACAGAGATTATAATCCATCATCACATTAATAATCAGTTTCCACAAAAGAAAGAGTTGGCAAAATTAAATTATAAATAAAAGAATTAATGAAAGATACCAGGTTATTAAATTAGACTTGAATTACATGTGTGCCTTTACTTGAAAGCTGAAACTCCATAGTGAAAACCAAAAAAACAGAAAATAACAAAAGGAATAAGAATGTGTTGATAATCAGACAGAACTCTGGAGGAATGCTGAAAAACAGGATAACAAGAAAAGGATAAATAACAAACCGCTACCCGAGAATACAAACACACCTTAGCAACAAACCACCAGAACATTTTAATGTGTATCAGATCATGTGAGCTTTCAGAGAGAACAAAACCAGATGTTCATTGTAGGATGTTTTTTTTCCCTTTCATTGTGTGATGCATGGATAAAGTTTTTTCCAAAAATACATTTCAAACCCCTAAACACTTTTTCATCAAAGTTCAGCAAATGGGACCAAAACAAACAAATCTGAAGAGATATCACTCCTGTGAATTTACAGAATATCACCTTAGTGTGTGTGCATTTGTCCCTGTGGAGGGAATAAACCTCATCCTCGAGGGTGTGCTGCAGAATCCCTCACTTAGAAACCAGTGTCTCTAAACTAGCAACTATTTATAACCCCAATTAACATAACCATTTTAACATCTGTGCAGTTTTACGATAAAAACGTGTGAGTATTTTAATGACTAAATATTTAACACTGTCTAAAATGAAAGAGATGATAAATCTAAGATAAGTGTGTAAAGTAGATATGTAGCCAAACACACTCAGCAACACACTCATCCAACTCGTTTTGGGTGGAGATGATATGTGCATCAAGAAGTGAAGATTCTTTCTTTTTCTGTCCGAAATCTACAGTGGCCGAGAAGGGACACCTGCAGATGATGATGAGTAAGAAGAAGAAGAAGAAGAAGAAGAAGAAGAAGAAGAAGAAGAAGAAAAAACAGGAAGTTTTTGTAATAAATAAATGTTCATTTTTTTCTCTGGTGAATATTTGTAGCTGAATTGCTCCATTAATTTTTCAGGAACACATATTTCCCAGAAATGCATTGTATCCTGATGTTATTTTCCATTTTTCACCAGCAAATCTAATTATTAAAAATATATTCAATAAATATATAGTCCTTATTGTTATTACTTATAGGAGCGTCATTTCCCAGCTAATTAATGTTATTAAATAATTAGCATTATTAAGTGAATTAAGTTATTAAATGATCGACAGGTATAGTTAGTGTACATGCTGATTTAATAATAGTTAATTAAGTTTAATATTATTAAAACAGACTTTGTAAATCATCAGCGAAATCTTCCAAGTGCATTCTTTAGTTAAATATTCACTAGATAAGGACACACACCTCTGAGTTGTGAGGGGGCGTGTCACTGTTCAAAACAGAAACGCAGGACGAGTCTAGTGCTGGTTATCGCCAGAGGAGGTGGAGGCTCACGACATTCTGCACACAGGTTTTATTTGTAGACGCGTCATTTGCTTATGGTTGCCCAGAAACACAGCCTGATTCCGAAGAGTGAAAGTAAAATACTAGAAAAACAAGTTTACTCATTAACACAACCTGTTGTTTGCACTCATTTACCTTCCAACTGATTATTTCCAAAACGTATATCAACTCGGCTGAGATTTGACTTCAGAATGACCCAAAGTATGTGTCTTTAATTCAATCTTCCTGCTTGATGTTTATATGACATTGTTCTGATCTTCTTAATCATTTGCTACTTAAGAAATTTGTAGCATATGCTTTCTTCAGCCACATTCCATTAACCCTTAATTTAACCTCTTTTTGCTCCTGATGTACAGTCTTTCCAACAATTATCAGATTTTTTGTCTTGGTCCTTGGGAAGACCATGGATTCCCACAAGACCTTTTTGGACCGTATCACAATATCACGAAGGCTTCATGAAGTGTCTTCAGAGAAGGACAGTGATGTCATCTTTGCTTTTGTTCCAATTGTGTCTCGAGCTGGTACAGACATTGAAGCTGCAGTGGAAAAACTTCCTCGTGAGCACAAATAACTTTCTCTTTATGAGTAAAACTTAATTTGTTTATTCTTAAAAACAAAAATCTCTCTCATTCTCTCTGTCTCTCTCTCTCTCTCTCTCTCTCTCTTTCTCTCTCAGAGAGTAAACCTGTTGTTCTCGTGGCGCTCCACCACACATTTAATCCAGATTATGTTGCTCCGGACAGCAGAGACCATGTAAACAAGGACAGAGTTTTTGCTGTAGATTGTCTGTTTGATGAAGATCGAGGGCTGCTGAACTGCCTGCGCAACGAGGACGCAATCAGAGCTGTGAAGAAACATCTGAATACAGATAACTCTTTTGAGAATAACAGATGTGATGTCTGTGCTATGGTAAGGAAAATGTAACCTCATATCACTGTATTTCTTGGTCAGGAGAAAGAAGTAAAAAAAATATGTTTATCAGAACATCACCCACATCAATCTCACCACAAATTTGGTCAAAAATACACACTAAATGATCACATACACGCATCAACTTTTCTAAACTTTGTTGTGTCTCTGGTCTCGCCACATTGTCTGTATATGACTCCTGGTAACATTTAAAAATATTAGCAAACACGAAATAAGCAAAACAAAATACATATGATTTTTCTGAATGATACTAATACTACTACTACTACTACTACTACTACTACTACTACTACTACTAATAATAATAATAATAACAACAATAATAAATTTAAGTTTCTCCACATTTGTAAATTAAGCAACTAAAGGTCTGTGCACATGGAGGATTAAAATTTCATAACAACAAACAAACAAACAAACAAATAAATGGCATCTTCTGGTCAAAATATTTTTACTTTGCATGTTTTTTTGTTTTTTTATATATTTTTAATAAATATTTATTTATTTAACCAAATACAATATAAAATGTTTCTGATGTCATAATCTTTTTTTGTTTTTTTTCTCAGCTGGAGCAACATGGAATCCATCGTAAGTGGATATATATCGGTGCTGGTGTTTTAGCTCTGCTCATCATCATCATCCTTTTACTTAAGGTATTAGTTTAGCCCTGCATGTGTGTTTAAAGGGTTTCATAGAAATAATAAAAAAATATCTGTATGTGTTTTTATTTTATAGAATTTAGTAACAGATTAGTTTAATGAGCTCTCTTTCTCTCAATTTTCTCACCATTTATTGCTTTTTAACGCACAGCTTTGCAATGGAGACACAAAATTATATTTACAGAACAGATTTGTTTCCTCCTTTTAACCTCAAAGAGTGAACAGAAACATCCTGGTCATTTTGTCTTGTATGTAGACACTTACAAGTGTGTGTGTGTGTATATGTATGTGTGTGTGTATGTGTGTGTGTGTGTGTGTGTGTGTGTATGTATGTGTGTGTGTATGTGTGTGTGTGTGTGTGTGTGTGTGTGTGTTTGTTTGTTCCTCAGTATAGATATGAAATCAAATCACTTCCTTTTCAGCTTGGATATTAGAATTATTTAGGTTCATGTTATGATAAGTGACAAAGTTAGCTTTACTTAAGTAGAAGTTGTTTTTGTTGTTGTTGTGGTTATTGTTTTGTTATTTTTTCACACCTGTTTTGTATGTAGTATAATAGTCAGGGTTTTTTGCAAATAAAAAATAAAAGAATAAAATGCAAAAGTTTTACCCTCTGGATCTATAATATTATGTGTCTATTTTGCTCAGGAGAAATAATGGCTTTTTGTGCCTCACTCACTCACACATCACTGAATTTTGCTATTTCTGATTAACCTGGTGTAATATATAACTATAACTAGTTTAACCAGCTAGATTAGGTAACATGTTCCTTTCTCTTTTGGGGAATCTGTGCAATATGTCCATAGAACACTATACATTTCACTGCATTTCACTGTCGCATTACGACAGCCGTAAAGATTCACTTTATTAACAGAATTATCACGAGTCATTGTCTGAGCCAGAAAACTCCTCCAAATTTACTTAGAATAGTGCACTGTTTGGAACAGTAGTATGCATTTTGAGGATTGGCTAGATGAAATTAAACTTAGCTAATATTAGCTCGAATAAAAGACAATTCCATATGGCATTGATGTCTTTTAAAATGTTTAATAAAACTAAATTCTGAGCAAAAGGTTGAACAGATCCTGAAGATCCTCCGTTATTTCTGCTGGATAGGAAATTATCCCAAGACATTTTATCCATTTTATGTAAATGAAGGATTCAAGTTAGTAATCATATGCTACACTTGTTCAGGCATGTGACACAAATAATAACTGTAATAAAACAGTAAATGAAGGAAATGTCTTGAAAGTTTTGAAACACTACAATAAATTAGCATTAGCTCTGCTTTATCACACCACTGTATCATTGATTATAACAACACACCCTGTCATTTTATTCTTTACTCATTTCATGTTCATATAATAAAATTTTACTACAGGGTGTCCCAGAAATCTCCATACACAGAGGACTGTATATGTTGATTGTTCTGTCATTAGTGGATGTTTGTTGACGTCCACTTCCTGGTTGTTCCACAACACTTTTTTTTTGTTTATTATTATTACACCCCCCACCCCCCACCCCCAATATTAATGAACAGTGTGATGTTTGCCATTTTGTCACAACTTGCAATGATAAAATAAAAATAATAATAATAATAATAATAATAATAATAATAATAATAATAATAATAGCATAAACTAAGTATGAAACATTTTGAAAGATATTTTCCTTAAAGTGTTTATTTCCCCAGTATAAAGAGTTTTTTGGGACTGCTGTATTATATTAAACAGGAAGAGGTGGAGGCTCTAATTATAGAGACTCAGTTACAGGGACTCTGAAACACAGTCTGCTTTCTAATAGTGAAAGTAAAAGCATCAGAGACCCCTTTTCTCTCATTTCTCCTATCTGAGGTTTGCACATCACTTGTTTTCCACCGGACTCCCTGTACATCGAGTAACTGGACTGAGATTTTACCTTCAAAATGGTTCAAGGTCTGTGTTCTTGATAAAATGTTAATGCATATCAGGTGATTTTATTCTGATGCTGTTTAATCATTTGCTCTGTGGATTACTTGCATTTTGTTTATAATATAGAATATGATATACTGTATACTGTACACTTATAATGTATAATATACTTCTTAACCCTAAACCTCATTCTTATTATGTTTGCTGTTGTTTTTTTTCCCTGGTGTTCCAGGAATTACCAGATGTTTTGTCATGGTCCTTGGGAACACCATGGATTCCCACAAGACCTTCATGGATCATCTCACAATATCACCAAGGCTTCGTGAAGTCCATTCCATAAAGGACAGTGATGTCATCATTGCTTTTGTCCCAATCGTGTCTCGAGTTGGTACTGACATTCAGGCTGCAATGAATGAGATTCCTAGTAAGTACAAAACACTCGATTTTACAGGAAAGAGTTAATCAGATAAATAACTGAATATTAAACTGGGAATTTAAGAGATAAAATAAACTGCAGTAAGCATCAGCACTACTCTAATTTAATATTCTACTGTTATAAGAGCTTTTCAGTCACACCCGTGTCTCATTTTAATTCAATTCAATTCAATTCAGTTTATTTGTATAGCACTTTCATAGTCATTGTCTCAAAGAAATTACAGAGCTTCACAGAAATATAGAAAGACATTATAAAAATTTGCACTCTTCACCCTGATTAGCACCATTCTATAAGTATTCTATCTGTAAGCATTCTATAAGCATCTCATTGTCAAGCTTTTGTTGCTTGTGCCCCATTTTTCATTCTCTTGCATGCTTCTGCCATGGATTGTTGGTTTCAGTTTATGGTTCTAATGCCCACAGATTTAGTTTTTGTTTTGTATTTTACAAAATAAAATCTGCACTTGATTCTGCTCTAAATCCCTGATATTATTACACCTCTCATCAGTTACTGATGGGGAAAAGTCTAATTTATTAACTCACTGTTATCTCTCTCTCTCTCGCTCTCTCTCTCTCTCTCTCTCTCTCTCTCTCTCTCTCTCTCAGAGGATAAGCCTGTTGTTCTCGTGATGCTCCACCACACCTTTAATCCAGATGCCGTTGTTCCAGATGTCAGATCCTATGTGTACAGGGAGGATGTGTTTGTTGTAGATTGTCTCTTTCATGAAGATCAAGGGTTGTTGAGATCCCCGCGCAACGACGACGCAATCAGAGCCGTGAAGAATCACCTGAACAGAGAGGATCACTCTAAGAAAACACAACGACTCTACTGCCCACTGCTGGTCAGAAGTTTAAAGTGATCAATTTACTGTATTTTGCATGTGCAGTGTGTGTTTTGATAGAAAGGAAAAATTTCCACAAAACATGATTTTGGTGAGTCTGTATTTCTATTTAATCAATTTTTTTATTTTTTTTTTATTTTTTTTGCAGATGGACTGGAGAGTTTGCCATTGGATAGTCCTTGGTGTAGTTATTGGTGCAGCTATTGGTGCAGCTATTGGTGCAAGTATTGGTGCACATGGTGGTGCAGGTATTGGTGCAAGTAGTGTTGTGGTTGGTGGTGTGGTCATTTTATGATTGTTAAATATTGTGAAGAGCATTCTACTCCCCACAGTCCTCTTGTTTAAATTCTCATTATTAATGATTTAATATCTAATTAAAACAACATAGTTCAGTGTGCATGATATTTCATCCCTGAGCTTCTTCTACATTTATATCAATAATATAATGTAATAGTGCAGGTGTTACCAGCCTCAGACCTAGGGGGTATCTGTGCTGGCAGCAAATGATACACAGCCAACCTGAGATAAGCAGTTCCTTTCATGGGCGCGTGATCGCCATCTATTGCCGTGGCGGCGTAATGCCACAAAGATGTTTTACCTTATCTAGAAAAGTTCTCATTTTGTAAATAAATAAATAAATAAAGATGCACACACCCATACACATTTAAATGGGGGTGGGGGGTGGGGGTTACTGCTTGAGGTACACTCAGAAATTATATTTTCTCAGCCCATTGCACAGGTCTTCATGTCCTCCTGCTGAAGACTGCATGTGCTTTACACTGTGGCTTTGTAGGGTTTAGGAGAACAGAAATCATATCTGTATATAGATTATAATATAGTCTTATTATATGAGAGACTATAGACACAGATTAGCTTCATCATCTCTCTCTTTAACCTACATCTATCACTTGTTGCTTTGTGGGAGCTTTGTTTCCTCACCAAACCTCACTGAGTGTCACTCTGGATTGAAACGTCCTTGTGATTTTTTAGTCAACCTAGCATAGACATGAAATCAAATATGACCTGACAAATGTATATTTCTTCACACCTGACTAAAACTTTTGCACACTATTATAATACACAATATGATATACTGTATGTTCTATTTATAATATATAATATATTTCTTAAATCTAAGATGTTTGCTGCTGTTTTTTTTCCCTGGTGTTCCAGGAATTACCAGATCTTTTGTCATGGTCCTTGGGAACACCACGGATTCCCACAAGACCTTTATGGATCATCTCACAAAATCACCAAGGCTTTGTGAAGTCCATTCCATAAATGACAGTGATGTCATCATTGCTTTTGTCCCAATCGTGTCTCGACCTGGTGTTGACATTCAGGCTGCAATGAAGAAGATTCCTAGTAAGTACAAAACTGCAATAAACATCAGCACTACTCTAATTTAATATTCTACTGTCATGATAGCTTTTCAGTCACTTGTTCCCAGGGGCGTCGCTAGGGCTATTCATTCGGGGCTCGATCCCCGGATGATTTTATTCTAGACCTGAATGTTTTATCCTGAATTTTCCACCGGAGTGTAGAGGAATTAAGTAAATGTTGATCGTTTTATTAGAGCACTGCTGCCGTTTACTGTACACGATTTTGACTGACATCTCTGCACACACACACACACACACACACACTCACACACGCACACACACACACACACACACTCACACACGCACACACACACACACACACGCACACACGCACTCACACGCACACACACACACACACACACACACACACTCACACACACACACACACACACACACTCACACACGCACACACGCACACACGCACTCACACACGCACACGCACACACACACTCACACACGCACACACACACACACACTCACACACTCACACACGCACACACGCACTCACACACGCACACACACACACACACACACACACACACACTCACACACGCACACACACACACACACTCACACACGCACACACACACACACACGCGCACACACACACACACACACACACACTCACACACGCACACACACACACGCACACACACGCACACACACACACACACACACACGCACACACGCACACACACACACACACACGCACACACACACACACACACACACGCACTCACACGCACTCACCCACGCACACACACGCACACACACACACACGCACACACACGCACACACACACACACACACACGCTCTCGCCAAAATACTGCGAGAGTGTGCGCTCGAATATGCTCTAGAACTGCTCTCGCGATACTTTAATGTCCTACACCTGTCGGTCTGCACAGCGCCGCTTTCACACCACGTGACTTAAATACCTTACAGCCCTTAAACGGGACAGCAATAAAAATGTCAGAAAACACAACAATCTTATTATTCAGATAAAAGTCTAACTTAATTTTTAATGTTAACACAGTTGATTAAAGTCGGCTAACAAATGTATGTTGTGTGAAAAAGGAGCCCCACTGTCTCTGGTTCTGAAAACCCCTGACATACAGGACCCTTTAGAATATTATTCCATACCCAAGACCTACAAAAGCCTTAAATTAAATCATCCTAAAGATAGATCTAAATAAAATCTAAACTGTTAAAGCACTAAGACATTACAGTCTGAACCTCATGACTTTCTATTATTCAACTAATGTGGTATTTAAGTTAAAATACAGACATGACTTAGGTGAACAATGGACCAGAACAAACTCCATCATTCGGCTGTTCTGTCAACTGATAAAGGAATTCTCAGCACTAGAAATACTAGTATGATAATTGACCGTTTTGCTCAAGGCTCGGAGATACTCTCTGATGATTCCACTCTCAAAGAAATAGGATAGAAAAGTCATCGAGAGCATGAAGTAGACAAGATACAAGCAGAGAGATAGTTGAGAGATGAGAGAACGATAAGAGAAGAGAAGCTGTAAAAAATAAAAAAATAAACAAAGAATAATTCATACAGTGAATTAGTGTGGCAGCATAAATCAGGAATGAAATAATAGGTGCAAGTATAATATAGATTATTGTAAAATAATAGTAATAATAAAGGATCTGCACGGCACAGCTTCATACACAAGCTGTAACAGATAATATTGCATGGCATACCTGTGTGTGAGAAAATGTCATGAATTTAATGAACTCCTTTTTTAGTAGCAAGACTCTGAAATGATGGGAGGAGTCAGAAAAAAGATTGAATTAAATTTTCTAAAGTTGCATACTGTTTGTGTTAATTTGTGTTTATTATTAAACAATATTACATAAAACTGCCCTTACAAAACGTGTTATTCTTGCTTACCCCCTCTCCTCAATTAGCCCCTGATGTTTTGGGCTCAGCCCCTGTTTTCAAATCCTAGATACGCCCCTGCTTGTACCCGTGTCTTGTTTTAATTTGAATCAATTCAATTTATTTGTACAGCACTTTTATGGACTTTGTCTTAATAAAATTATAGAGCTTTACAGAAATATAAAAAATATAGACTAAAACTGACTAAAGTTAAAAATTAGCACTGTTCACCCTGATTAGCACCATTCTATAAGTCCCTGTGTTTTAGCTTCTCATTGTCAAGCTTTTGTTGCTTGTTTTCCATTCTCTCATTCTCTCTCATGCTTCTGCCTTAGTTCTTTGGTTTCAGTTCATGGTTCTAATGCCCACAGATTTAGTTCTTGTTTTGTATTTTATACAATAAAAATCTGCACTTGGATCTGCTTTAAATCCCTGATATCAACACACTTCTCATCAGTTACTGATGGGAAAAAGTCTAATTTATTAACTCACTGTTATCACATTCTCTCTCTCTCTCTCTCTCTCTCTCTCTCTCTCAGAGGATAAGTCTGTCGTTCTCGTGGTGCTCCACCACACCTTTAATCCAGATGCCGTTGTTCCAGATGTCAGATCCTATGTGGACAGGGAGGATGTGTTTGTTGTAGATTGTCTCTTTCATGAAGATCAAGGGTTGTTGAGATGCCCGCGCAACGACGACGCAATCAGAGCCGTGAAGAATCACCTGATCAGAGAGGATCACCCTGAGGTAAAGTCCTGAATGTTACCCCTTTGACATGGTTAGGAAATTATAGCCTTTTAATATGGTTTTTATTTGAGACTTAGCCTGAGTGTAATGGACAAGAGAAAGGAAGTGCAATTAAAGCAAACAGAAAACACAAAGGCTCTACTGCTGACTACTGGTCAGAAGTTTAAAATGATCACTTAAATATATTTTGCATGTGTAGTGACTATTTGTAAAGAAATAAAATATTTCCACAAAGCATCATTTAGGTGAGTCACAAACTGCATTACTTTTTTATCAATTTTTCATTTTTCATTTTTTTGCAGGTGGATGGCAGCTTTAACTATCAGATATTCCTTGGTGCAGTTATTGGTGCAGTTATTGGTGCAGTTATTGGTGGAGTTATTGTTTCAAGGTTTGGTGTGTATTGTGCTGCGGGAGCTGATGGGCGTTGTGGTGCACGTGGTGGTGCAGGTATTGGTGCAGTTGGAGGTGTCATTTTTATGATTGTTAAATGTTACAAAGAGCATTCTACTCACCACACTACTCTTGCTTAAATTCTCATAATTAATTATTTAATTCCTGATTAAAAAAAAAAAACATAATTCAGTCTGAATGATGTTTCATCCTTGAGCTTCTTCTAGATTTATATCAATAATATAATGTAATGATTTACAGTATTAGTGCTTAGTGCAGGTCTTCATGTCCTCCTGCTGAAGACTGCATGTGCTTTACACTGTGGCTTTGTAGGGTTTAGGAGAACAGAAATCATATCTGTATATAGATTATAATATAGTCTTATCCCAGTCACACTGGATTGAAACGTCCTTGTGATTTTTGTGTAGTGTGTGTGTGTGTGTTTGTGAGTGAGAGAGAGAGAGAGAGAGAGAGAGAGAGAGAGAGTCACTCTGCAAACTTCAATTTTTTTCTCTGAAACACAGTCTGCTCTCTAATAATGAAAGTAAAAGTAACAGAGACCCTTCTTCACTCATTTCTCCTATCTGTGGTTTGCACATCACTTGTTTTCCACCAGACTCCCTGTACATCGAGTAACTGGACTAAATTTTACTTTCAAAATGGGTCAAGGTCTGAGTTCTTGATAAAATGTTAATGCATATCAGGTGATTTTGTTCTGATTCTGTTTAATCATTTGCTCTGTGGATGACTCAGAAACTGCACATTTCCTTAGTCATTTATAGCTTTAGATTTATCTATTTAACAAAATAAAACATTTACATTATTAGTACTGATTTAACAGCTTATAAATGAACATAAAGTATATTTAAAATTATAATATACAATATGATATACTGTATAATACACTTATAATATATAATATACTTCTTTAACCTAATCCTCATTCCTATTATGTTTGCTATTGTTTTTTCCCCTGGTGTTCCAGGAATTACCAGATCTTTTGTCATGGTCCTTGGGAACACCATGGATTCCCACAAGACCTTTATGGATCATCTCACAATATCACCAAGGCTTCGTGAAGTTCATTCCATAAAGGACAGTGATGTCATCATTGCTTTTGTCCCAATCACGTCTCGAGCTGGTACTGACATTCAGGCTGCAATGAAGAAGATTCCTAGTAAGTACAAAACACTCGATTTTACAGGAAAGAGTTAATCAGATAAATAACTGAATATTAAACTGGGAATTTAAGAGATAAAATAAACTGCAATAAGCATCAGCACTACTCTAATTTAATATTCTACTGTTATAAGAGCTTTTCACTCACACCTGTGTCTTGTTTTAATTTTATTCAATTTATTTGTACAGCACTTTTTAGCTTGTGTACTGGTTCAATCTTTCTCAGACTGCTTCTGCCTTAGATCTTCGGTTTTGCTTTATGGTTCTAATGTCCACAGATTTAGTTTTTGTTCTGCATTTTAGACAATAAAAATCTGCACTTGAATTTGCTCTAAATCTCTGATATCAACACACCTCTCATCAGTTACTAATCGGGAAAAGTCTAATTTATTAATTCACTGTTATTACATTCTCTCTCTCTCTCTTTCTCTCTCTCTCTCTCTCTCAGAGGATAAGCCTGTCATTCTCGAGATGCTCCACCACACCTTTAATCCAGATGCCATTGTTCCAGATGTCAGACCCTATGTGGACAGGGAGGATGTGTTTGTTGTAGATTGTCTCTTTCATGAAGATCAAGGGTTGTTGAGATGCCCGCGCAACGACGACGCAATCAGAGCCGTGAAGAATCACCTGATCAGAGAGAATCACCCTGAGGTAAAGTCCTGAATGTTACCCCTTTGACATGGTTAGGAAATTATAGCCTTTTAATACGGCCTTTATTTGAGAGTTAGCCTGAGTGTAATGGACAAGAGAAAGGAAGTGCAATTAAAGCAGAAACGTGTCTCACAAATGAAACATGCACAATGTCCCCCTCATTACTTGCTCGGTTTAAGCAAACTGCACAATGCTGAACAGAAAACACAAAGACTCTACTGCCCACTACTGGTCAGAAGATTATAATGATCACTTCATTATGTTTTTCATGTGCAGTGTGTGTTTTTAGAAAGGAAAATGTCCACAAAACATGATTTAATTTAGTCACATTCTATATTTCTTTTTAATCATTTTTTAAATTTTTTTGCAGGTGGCCTGCAGCTTTAACTATTGGACAGTCCTTGGTGCAGTTACTGGTGCAGTTATTGGTGCAGTTTTTGGTGCAGTTATTGTTTCAAGTATTGGTGCGCATTGTGATGCAGGTGCTGATGCAGGTATTGGTGTGGTTGATGGTGTGATCATTTTTATGATTGTCAAATATTACAAAGAGCATTCTACTCACCACACTGTTCTGTTTAAGTCAACCCAGCATAGACATGAAATCAGATCTGACCTGACAAATGTATATTTTTAAAATCATTCTAACTTTACAGCATTTCTTCACACCTGAATAAAACTTTTGCACAGTATTATAATACACAATATGATATATTGTATAATCCACTTAAAGCATATGAAATATTTCTTAAACCTAAATCTCTCTTATTATGTTTGCTGTTTTTTTTCCCTGGTGTTCCAGGAATTACCAGATGTTTTGTCATGGTCCTTGGGAACACTATGGATTCCCACAAGACCTTTATGGATCATCTCACAAAATCACCAAGGCTTCGTGAAGTTCATTCCATAAAGGACAGTGATGTCATCATTGCTTTTGTCCCAATCGCGTCTCGACCTGGTACTGACATTCAGGATGCAATGAAGAAGATTCCTAGTAAGTACAAAACACTCGATTTTACAGGAAAGAGTTAATCAGATAAATAACTGAATATTAAACTGGGAATTTAAGAGAAAAAATAAACTGCAATAAGCATCAGCACTACTCTAATTTAATATTCTACTGTCATGATAGACTTTCAGTCACTCACACATGTGCCTTGTTTTAATTTGAATCAATTCAATTTATTTGTACAGCACTTTTATGGACTTTGTCTTAATAAAATTATAGAGCTTTACAGAAATATAAAAAATATAGACTAAAAATGACGAAATTAAAAATTAGCACTTTTCACGTTTCTATGTTTTTGCATCTCACTGTCAAGCTTTTGCTGCTTGTGTCCCATTCTCTCATTCTCTCTCATGCTTCTGCCTTGGATCTTCAGTTTCAGTTTATGGTTCTAATGTCCACAGATTTAGTGTTCTTGTTTTGTATTTTATAAAATAAAAAAATTGCATTTACTGATGGGGCAAAAGTCTAATTTATTAACTCACTGTTATTACATTCTCTCTCTCGCTCTCTCTCTCTCTCTCTCTCTCTCTCTCTCTCTCTCTCTCTCTCAGAGGATAAGCCTGTCGTTCTCGTGGTGCTCCACAACACCTTTAATCCAGATGCCGTTGTTCCAGATGTCAGACCCTATGTGTACAGGGAGGATGTGTTTGTTGTAGATTGTCTCTTTCATGAAGATCAAGGGTTGTTGAGATCCCCGCGCAACGACGCCGCAATCAGAGCCGTGAAGAATCACCTGATCAGAGAGGATCACCCTGAGGTAAAGTCCTGAATGTTACCCCTTTGACATGGTTAGGAAATTATAGCCTTTTAATATGGTTTTTATTTGAGAGTTAGCCTGAGTGTAATGGACAAGAGAAAGGAAGTGCAATTAAAGCAGAAACGTGTCTCACAAATGAAACATGCACAATGTCCCCCTCATTACTTGCTCGGTTTAAGCAAACTGCACAATGCTGAACAGAAAACACAAAGACTCTACTGCCCACTACTGGTCAGAAGATTAAAATGATCACTTCACTGTATTTTGCATGTGCAGTGTGTTTTTAGAAAAGAAAATATTTACAAAAAGCATCATTTAGTTGATTCACATTCTATATTTCTATATTTTTTTTGCAGGAGGATTGCAACTCATGCAATTGGAAAGACCATGCTGCAATTATCAGTGTGGTTATTGGTGCAGTTATTGGTGCAGTTATTGGTGCGGTCATTGGCGCGGTCATTGGTGTGGTCATTTTTATGATTGTTCAATATTACAAGAAGCACTGTACTTACCGTAATCTTCGTGATTAAATTTTAATAATTAATGATTTATTTCATGTTTAAAAAAACACAGTTCAGTCTGCATGGTGTTTCATCTTTGAGCTTCTTCTAGATTTATATCAATAATATAATGTAATGATTTACAGTATTAGTGCTTAGTGCAGGTCTTCATGTCCTCCTGCTGAAGACTGCATGTGCTTTACACTGTGGCTTTGTAGGGTTTAGGAGAACAGAAATCATATCTGTATATAGATTATAATATAGTCTTATTATATGAGAGACTATAGACACAGATTAGCTTCATCATCTCTCTCTTTAACCTACATCTATCACTTGTTGCTTTGTGGGAGCTTTGTTTCCTCACCAAACCTCACTGAGTGTCACTCTGGATTGAAACGTACTTGTGATTTTTGTAGAATCCAGATATCCAGATTTTTTTCATAATGACCACAAATATCTGTTATTTTAATAATATGTAATACTCATTATTATCATTATCATTATTATTATTTTTTTGACATTGTAACAGTACCTGAACATTTCCATTTCAGTCTGCATATGTGATTGATTTCTGTATCTTAGTGTAGTGTTTATGGGTGCTGTTTTCAGTTTAATCCCTAAGCTCATTTCTGACGTTCTCACAAAAGATACCAGATGAGGAGAGTTTACAAAGCTGATAAATCACACTGCTCAGATTGACCGCATGCAGCCAGCAGTTCACTGTTCATCATGATGTAATAGAATTTCTCAGTGCATAGAAATATATGAAGAATTCTGTGTAAAATGTAGTGTGTGTCTCTTGTGTTGTCATTTTAGTAAAAATGCCTGCTGAGTAAATAAATAAAGGAATAAAGTGAATTAAAATCACTTGCAGTAACGAGCTGTTGTTTTATTAAAACATACAACTGGACATTTCTTATAGTAAGGTACACAGTTAAAATGGCTTCCTGGTGTCACTCATAGATATACAAGCTACAGTCATACATAGGTGGCAGAGTGCACACTAGAAAGTGGACACTACAAAGTGGACACTACTCCAGAAGTCGTGTGCTGTTCATTTTTAAACAACTTCTTTGTTAAATGATATGTAACAGATTTCAGGTGATTTGTTTTTCATTTTTTCACCTGATTTTTCTTCTATATAGTATAAAAATGTTAATTTTTTTTGCAAACAATTATCATAAGTCATTGTTTGAGCTAGAAAAATGACATGTTGTTTGCTACAGCATTAAATATGTCACAATCCAAATTTACTTATAACTGGGCGCTGTTTGGAACAATAGTATGCGTTTTGGGGGTCACGTCCAGGACCCCCGCCCTGTGCGGGGTTCGAACCCGGTGTTCTGTCGAGTTGCGCTACCTATCGAGAAATGCTACTTTCCGGTTTTGCGCATGCGCAACAACAAAATCTTAGACTGCGTTTCCACGCCCATAAATCTATGCAACCTTAGTGTGGAGAATCTTCGCGAAGGACTGTTTAATGGTGTGCAATGTCTTTATAAACCTTTTAATGCGTGTTTTGTCCTGTATACATGTAAATATTTGCATGTACACACTGGCTTTTCAGCATAATGAAGAAATTAGCTGACATTGGCGTGCAGCATGTTATCTTTAAACAAATGTATCTCGTTATAACATAAGTGCGTACATGTCGCTGTACCTTTTAAGACCTTTTAGCTTTAAAATTAAAAATCATAATGTCAATTATTTAAGCTGTTTTCTTTGTAAATCCCTTACTTGTTATAACGTGATATGTATGGTGTTATAACACTACACATCACTTGTGTGTTGTAAAGTTATCCCCTGTCTCTCTGCATAGCCATGGAGAAAAGGTGGGAAGAAGTGTTTAACTTTCTTTCTCTGGGATCATACCCATCTGGGTATAACAAGTCCCAGAAATGAAACCTTAGGAGATATGCTTCGAATTTTGCAGTAAAGGGTGAGCATCTGAAATACATTCAAATGAAGCTATTGTCTCGGCAAGATAGCTGTTTTATGATTCTAGGTCTTTAATGGATGTTCACTGCAGAGGGAGAGCTCTTCTTTGGAAGCAGAAGAGCCATCAAATCCAAAGATGATGCCAAAAAGCTCTTCAAGGAATTTCACTCCTCTCCAATAGGAGGGCATTCGGGCATCTTAAAAACAAGATCTGCTATGTGCTCCAGATTTTACTGGCTTGGCATGTCCATCGATATTGACAACTGGGTATGTATTTGGAATTATTTTTTGTTTTTTTGAACTGTTGTGAAAATAAATATTAACAGCTTGTTTCTTAAAGGTCTTGGAATGTGACAAATACCAGAAGGTTGGGAGACCTTTGACAGCTGCACAGCCGTTAGAGTGTATAAAGGTAAATGTTTACAGTTTTGCCTTGACAACAATAGCTATTAATAAAGAAATTTTGAAAAAATATTTGACCTTGATAGGTGTCTGCTGTGGGAGCTCATTGGTATAGATTTAACTGGCCCTCTCCTAAAAACTGTGGCTGGCTTCCAGTATATTTTAACAGCCACAGATTATTTTTCAAAATGGGTTGAGGCTTTCCCATTAAGGAGTAAAACTGCAGCTGAAGTGGGACGCCATATTTGCTCCATCATATATAGACATGGCTGTCCCAAAAGAATCCTCTCTGACCAGGGAAGAGAATTTGTGAATGAAGTATGTGCATTTTTTTTTTACAAATACAAACCAGTAATTATTCCAGTGTGCTTTTTTTTTACAGTAACTTTTTTGTTTCAGCTCAACAACAGCCTCTGTGACATATTGGGAATTGACCGAAGTGTGACAGCTGCCTATCATCCCCAAACCAATGGCCTGGATGAGAAAACCAACGACAACAGAAAGCGGTAATTTCTTTTCAAGCTTTAAGTAGAGTTTTGTGAAACGGGCTTGTCTTGTTCAACTCCGTTTAACATTCCACCCTTGTGTTTCTTAGAGCTCTCACAAAATTGGTCAGTGAGAAGCAGAACAACTGGGATGTCTACTTGGATGCGACATTGTTTTCATTGAGATCAAAGATGCAGACCACTACAAAATATTCCCCATTTCTTTTGATGTATGGGAGGGAGGCAGTTTTCCCCTCTGAGCTTCCTGTTGACATGCCGGTCAGTTTGTTTCTGGAGTCCTTTAAAAACTACTTATAATGAACTTGGCAAGATGAGTTCATTTTCTTCACCAGCCATCTGTATATATATTACTATACCTTTTTTCTTTTTAGCTTTCCACTGTACTTCCTCCTGATGAGACAACTTCTGGACAAAAAAAAGAATAATTGGGAACTAGTAAAAAAATCAGCAGCAGAAAATATCACCAAGTCTCAGGAGAAACAAAAGCAGGCCTATGAAAAAAGACTACAGAAGAAGTACAAAAATATGGTTTATCGTATCGGAGATGAGGTGCTGCTGTTCAACATGAGGAAGCGGGGAAGGGAGGAAGAATCGAGCCTGATTTTTCCGGACCTTATGTCATTCAGGCAATACGTGTCAAGCTGGTTACATTGTCCAATTCTGAAGGGGTAACTTTGAAGAATAGGTACAATGTCAGCCACATCAAGCCTTACAGAAGAAGCCAAACTGAAAGTCCAGTCCACAGTCAACGATCACCCAAGATCTGCAAAGTGTCGGAGAAAAAATAATATACCCAGCTTTGAATTATATAGCTAGCTTTAAAAGTAGCTTAAGTAATAATGTTCTCAATGCTCTAAGCTCTGACTTAGCAATATTCTGCCTAAGAGTAGTGTGTATCCATCAAGAATTATTTAGCCATTGATTAAGTAGTTAACTTTGATTAATAATAGCTATAATAATCAGATATAGCCTCATAGTCTTTATAATAATCATGCAGAATTATTAATGGCAGCATGCTAGCGTAATAACCACACTGGGACTGAAGAAACAGAAAAGAGGAGAGATTTATTGGAACATTAGGAGTTACAACTCAGTCAGCCAGCCTATCCAATGGGATCAGTGGGACCGGAGGGTCAGTTGTAGAAGACGGAATCTCGGGATCCTGAGGAGAAGTTGGAGCGTAATCAGTGGGAGAAGTTGGGGGCGAATAGTCAGGAGAAGATTGAGGAATATCATGAACACTGTAAGGCATAGGCACAAATTCAGGAGAAAGTTGGGGAATGTCAGGGGAATTAGGAGATGAAGAAGAGTCAGAGGAAGAATCATTAGAGGAGATCTCAACAGGGAAATCCTCAGTCTGGATGCCCTGGGAGGTGGTGCGTGTCCAGTGCCAGTAGAAGGTCTGAGTAGACTGATCACAGGTTGTGGGGTGAAATTGGGTGCTCTGATCAAGACAGACGGTATCTCTCACGATATGGTGAGCAAGGTAAGGAGACTCAGGAATAAAGGATTCAGATAGGTGTTCCAGGAAACCAGTAAGTTCAATGGCCAGACAGGATAGCTGATACTGGCGATAGCGTCGCAGAGCACCCCTGGGACTTCTCTGGAAGATAGCGCGACGGGCTGACTGAGCTAGAAGGAAAAATGGGAAATGGGGAGAGATGAGTGAAGATGAGTGAAGTGCATATTGCGGGACTAGGTAATCAGCAAAAGAGAGCGTGTACTAAGGCAAAAGGAACACAGTGTGGGAAGTAGGCCAGGTCACTGTGACATGACAGTGATAGGCAGGTAGAGGAGACAATAGCATTGGAATACTAGCAACCAACAGTGATGAAAAGAGGAAAGGATATGAGGCAGCTTAATGGCAAAGCTTATTTTAAAAATAGTAAATAAAACTTAGATCAAGTAAGTAGAGGGAAAAGTCATCATGACATAGAGGAAGAGAGCAAGGTACTTACACATTGTTGTGGAGGGCAACGCGCGAGGTCAGGATGAGCCGAGGAAGCACCTTTGAGAGGTGACGGTCAAATGAAGTCAATAAGGAAGTGGCGCCTATAAGTAAGCGCCAATTTTTTCTAAAAATTGTTGACTTAGCCTAAAAATAAGGGGAACTGGAGAGGAGGAAAATTGACGTCATCGAGGGGAGGATGGTATCAATTTAGGGGCGGTATCGGGACAAATGCGAAAATAATGGGAACTGGGAAACGTATGTAAACTAAGGAAGGAGGGACTAAAGTAGCCATACACTGAATATAATGGGAAATTGCTGGAAATATTTAAATTAGAGAAAAGGAGGCGCCCCGGGGCGCCTGGGGTATAAGTAGAGGGGACTTTTTCGGGGTTTTTGAGACCAGCTGCTCTCTTCAGATATGCATGTTGTTGACTGCATGGCTGAATAAAGAAACCCGCCTCTTCTCATCTGTTGACTGAGATCTCTTTTATTTCGGCTAAGTTTTATAGCTTGTGGAGGTCATTGGGAAAGCTAAGAGAAATAGATACAAACAAAAATTCCACCCTGTGATATGTCCACTCGGAGGGGGCTCTGAGTTCCGACAAAAGAAAGCAAGACGAGGCCATTTTCTGATAGCCCGCACTCACTGACCATGGGAGAGGATTCGGAAGTAACAACTGAAGACGCTTCCACATTGCCACAGAGGCCTTCAGTTATTCATTTTGCTCCCAAAAAAGACATTAAAATCCCTGATGTCAGAATAGAGGTAAAAGCAAAATCACTACCTGAAAAGCCTGCATGCATCTGCCTTGAATATAATGCCTCTTGTTTAGTGTTTATTTAATCTAAAAGTTTACATCTCACTACATGTTGTAGAACTGTGCATGTGATAAATAAACAATCTTGAATGTTGAATGATTGACAGGATGCCTCAACGAATGTAAAGGAAAGCATAGAGGAAAGAGGTTGTGATCACTGAGTTCTATGTTTGACAGTTGACCTGTTGGTCATTTGGTCACGTTTGTTTGAATGTTCAAATTGTGCATGTTGGCCCGTTGGCCATTTTGACCTGTTGGTCACTGCTTCTCAAATACAGTTTATTGCCAGAAGTATGTGGATGCTTCTTCAAGTGAATGGATTTGGCCAGGTGTCATCATTGTATTGAAGGGGAATCTTAATTATGTAGCATGCAAAGACATTCTAGGGACCTGTGTGCATCCAATTTTGTTAGATAAACTCTGTATTCATTATACTGGGTTTAAAAGTAAAAATTAAACAAGCAAAAGTAAGTATGGTGTTCAGGTGTCCATGTACTTTTGGTAGAACAGTAACAGTAATAGTAAAAAATCTGTTTTAACATTTATGTTGTGTTTTCAGTTGGAATGCTGTGGGATGCAGAAGATGACGGCCGGGTGGAAGCAGTTGTTGGACCTTACAAACTGTATGATTCGTCTTTTCGTACGCTGTATGGGACCGAGTGGCTGGTTGGTGATGTAAGAGACTAAATGTCAGTGTTGAAAATGTATTATAAGAAATCTAAATCTAAAATTGTTTGTTAAATTTATTTTTGACATCTCAGGTTATTGATGCATACTTGCACATGCTCACTGAAAGGCAGCAGGCAAGTGGGAATTATATTTATGTAGCTTTTCTTAGATGTTTCTTATAATCCAGCATTATAAATTTACATTTTTTTAATACAGAAACCTGTTCACCATCTCAGTGCTGTTGTTGCAGGTTCATTGTTTTCTGGACAATTCCAGATACTCAGAAAGGTTATTTCAATATCACAGTTATTATCTATCAGTATTGATTATTAACAGCAATAATTAACAATAACCTGGTATTAAACCAATTCCTCAGATGAAGTTTCCAGTGGAACAAGTATGGATATGCCCTGTAAACGTTGGGGCTCACTGGATTTTAGTGGTTTGGTTACAGTGACATTATTTGCATGTATCTTTTTTTTAGTGTTGATTTAGTGTTGATGGTAAACATTTTTATACTAATGGTATAGGCACGTTACACATTATACGTTTATAAGTAACTGAAATTACTATTATGAATTAAAATGACATTTTGCAGTTCGCAGAAGATTATCTCGTGAGGGAAGACATCAGTACTGTCCAGACATCTGCACAAGCCAGTAACAAGGCAAGATTTGAAGTGGCTTGTGCACTGCTTCAGTGTAAAGGTCAGTGGCATCAAAAAAATATTTTTTTATTCATAAATCCAGAGGCGGACGAAGTACGCAGCTTCAGTACTTAAGGCAAAGTACAGATACGGCTCATCAAATGTTACTTGGATACAAGTGAAAGTTCTACTGACAGATGTTTACTTAAGTTAAAATACAGAAGCACTAACTTAAGAATTAAAGTGACGAATCGCATCCAAAATGTTGGGAAGAACTGAAGTTGATTGTTGATTGGCTGTCTCAGTGCCACCTATAGATTATCTAATCACGCTTTAGGAAGGAAACAGCAACAAAATAGCCAACTAAATAAATAAATAGCCTACTAAGGCTTTCCACACTTTTTTAAATTAAGATCTAATAAACATCTGTTTCGAAATTGATATATAGGTTTCGGTAATGAGGTTAGTTATTTCAGTAATGATAATAAGTATACTAGTCTGAGATTTATACTGAGACTTGTATACTAGTCTGAGATAATGCAGAAAGAAACAGATAATATTTGCACAATCATGCATTCAAGTTCAAAACAGTTTTATTGTCCAGTGCTTCAAAAATACAAAAGCCAAAATTAAAAAAAAAAAATAAGAAAAACATTAAACAGGAATAAACAGGACAACATTTCAACGTTTACCTAAAAAACATGAACCATTTCACCATGGCACTAAAAATAACTGACCACTGTCTTTTTTTCTTTTCATGTTCCTTCTTAGTCAGCTCTTCAGTTTTCTTTATTTTGCCAGTTTGTTTTCGTTTTTTATTCCTGGAAGCGGAAAGAAAGCATTACATTAAATTAGTCTCATAACATGGGGGAAAAACATTTTATGTATACATCATATAGTATAGACTTGATGCTTACTCTGTGTGTGTGTGTGTGTGTGTGTATATACTCTCATGTACATTTCCTAACACTGTAGAGTGTTTTTTGCTCATTACCCCTGCTGTAACATCTCCAAACCTAACCTCTCTCTCTCCCTCCTTCTGTACTCCTCCAGCAGTTCTGGGTTTCTGTAGAATTTTTCCCTGAACTTTGTCACCCTGGCTTTTGCTAAAGCTTTTTTTTTCTCACTTGCTGACTGTCTACAATGAAACAAATCATAAAGCAAAATATCAACATTTAGGAAATTTGAAATTAATATTAAATTCATAGGAGATATTTAAAAGTTATACACAATATGCTTAAATTCTCATTCCCATTATATAAGTTCTCTTTACCACAACTGGCCTTAAATGGTTGCGGTGTATGAGAATGGTGTTGCGGAGGATGAGGTGCCTCAGGATGTTTTGCTAACAATAGAGAAGCCATGATGGCTTTACAATTTTTTTCCCAATGCATATAATTAGACCTCAATAAGGTACGTTTTCGTAAAAAAAATTGTAAATCTAAACATTTTCGAAATGTAGAAAACTTCCTGTTTCGTGAATAATAATCAAAAAGTCGTGTTAAAATTCTGACAATAGAATATTTAACATTTAACTGGAGAGAAATAAAGATGATCTTACCTGGTCACCATCTTGAAGTAACTGTCCCATGTGCTCCATCACTCATAATCAAACTTTATTTCCATTCTGTATGTGTGTTTAAACAGTCCTCAAAAAGTGTTGTGGAGGATGAGAACATCAGGCATGGACACATCATTTTCCTACATTTTTTCATTATTATTATACATGAATATTCAGTAAATAATTTTTCTGTCATCTAGAATAATTTAGTAGAACTTTATTTAGTAGAACTACATTTATTTTTTTAATTTTTTTAATTTTTTTATGTTGATTTGTTTAAATTAAAACATAACACACATTCAGACACAGCCGGACGCGTTGCGGTAATAAGAATTTCAGCAGAAAATGCAGTAAAATAGAAAAAAAAAAATTAATTCTCATGTTGAAATTCCACATTGTGCAAGGTAGAGAACAGTATTGTCTTTATTCTGATGCTTTTTTATATTACTAAATTACACATTTTATATTCAAAATCATTAGTGCCGTGGTGTTTCAGTGGTTTCGTGAGAATCACCCAAGTATTTGACCGCTTTGCAAAACATGACTTAATACTTGGTGGCAAAACCCTTGTTGGCAATCACAGACGTCAGACGTTTCTTGTAGTTGGAATATCTGTGTATATTGTATCTAGGTATGCATGTATGAATATGTGAATATGTGTTTATGAATACTTTGTTAAACGTATTTGCTTTCTCACTCATAAATAAAATATTTGTAGTGTAATGTGATTCATCTACTCATAGAGAATAAGTGAAGCTACTACTGTTTAAAACCTTATGAAAACCATTGTTTTTAGGGAATGCAGCATGGTGTGCTCCTCACTTGAATATCAAACTCGCCAACAAGAGCATGATTGAAATGGTAAAGTATAACAAACGTGTTCTGTATGATCAGTTTACTCCTAAACATGTGTGCATATTACCATATAATCTACCATATTCTGGAGTCTTTTGTTTCTAATGCCTTTTTATTGATTTTGTTTCCTTTTTTGTAGGTGCAGTGTGATTCCTGCAGTAGGTGGGTACATTGTGAATGTGCCCAGTTTGAGAAAGAAAGTTGTGAACCATATTTGTGCAAAAAATGTTACAAATAATAAATGTTCTGGTGTGGCAGATCGAGACACATAATCTTCAAATAGTCTTCATAATTGTTTTCTTTAGTGTCCATAGCTGGTCTACTGTTCTGCTACTGATTAACAGATTATTTTAAATAATTTTATAAGACAATTAGACAAGTTTTATTCAGCTACCATGTCTTCTTAAAATAATTTAGGTAGTCAGATGTATAAATATCAAAACATGCTCCCCATATTCTTACAGTACAGATAGTGTTAGAGGTGGTGTAATATCAAGTGATTTTACACTGGGAGCATTATTTGATAGGGGATCATGGTCTGTCGAGACATGCTACCCATGAAATTTTAATTAATAATCTTATATTGAAGTATCAAATCATGCTCCACATATTCTTACAGTACAGATGTGAACCTGTAAGGTAGCATTTTTCGATAGGGTAGCGCAAATCGATAGAGTCCGCTAACGATTCGTGCTACGGTAGCATTTTTCGACAAAGCAGCAAAACTCGACAGAACACCGGCGAGAACTCTCTAGACATTCATACACTCCTATTGATTACACGGAGCCAAAAACTCTACTTCATTCAAGACTGTGGTACACATCTACATTTCCCTGTTGATTGTTGTACTAAATTTTCTCATTTTCCATACTATTGGTATTACCAGCTCTTTTCTTAATTATAATTGTTGATTAATACCTTTGTTGTTCAAGGGCTGAGTTGGTGCCAGATGAATGTTTGCATATATATATATATATATATACACTATACTGCCAAAAGTATTCGCTCACCCATCCAAATAATCAGAATCAGGTCTTCCAATCACTTCCATGGCCACAGGTGTATAAAATCAAGCACCTAGGCATGCAGACTGTTTTTACAAACATTTGTGAAAGAATGGGTCGCTCTCAGGAGCTCAGTGAATTCCAGCGTGGAACTGTGATAGGATGCCACCTGTGCAACAAATCCAGTCGTGAAATTTCCTCGCTCCTAAATATTCCACAGTCAACTGTCAGCTGTATTATAAGAACGTGGAAGTGTTTGGGAACGACAGCAACTCAGCCACGAAGTGGTAGGCCACGTAAACTGACGGAGCGGGGTCAGTGGATGCTGAGGCGCATAGTGCGAAGAGGTCACCAACTTTCTGCAGAGTCGATCGCTACAGACCTCCAAACTTCATGTGGCCTTCAGATTAGCTCAAGAACAGTGCGCAGAGAGCTTCATGGAATGGGTTTCCATGGCCGAGCAAACTGTGGGAACAGTTTGGAGCTGGCCCCTTCCTCTTCCAACATGACTGTGCACCAGTGCACAAAGCAAGGTCCATAAAGACATGGATGACAGAGTCTGGTGTGGATGAACTTGACTGGCCTGCACAGAGTCCTGACCTCAACCCGATAGAACACCTTTGGGATGAATTAGAGCGGAGACTGAGAGCCAGACCTTCTCATCCAACATCAGTGTGTGACCTCACAAATGCGCTTCTGAAAGAATGGTCAAAAATTCCCATAAACACACTCCTAAACCTTGTGGACAGCCTTCCCAGAAGAGTTGAAGCTGTTATAGCTGCAAAGGGTGGACCGACGTCATATTGAACCCTATGGATTAGGAATGGGATGTCACTTAAGTTCATATGCGAGTCAAGGCAGGTGAGCGAATACTTTTGGCAATATAGTGTATTTATGTGTGTGTGTGTGTGTGTACCTGTGCATAATTAAGTTGTTTTCGTATGTGGGAATGTTTTATTATTTATAGATTACAGATTATAGATTGCATATTGCATATATGTTAAACAGATTCTTTGTGTATGTGCCTTATTCAAGCAGTTGGTGAATATTTCGAATAATTCGAGACACATTTCATAAACACATTTTTGTGGTTAGTGTAAGACCCCGAACCCGAGACTCCAAATATTATTATAGATATAAAATTATTCGTATTTGGTGAGCTCAGACCCTGTAGAATTTTTTTTCCTCTTTTTGATTGATTACATATGACGAGTGGGTTACACTGACATTAAGTGTTTTAGATGTGGTAAAACAGGTCATCTTGTTCGGGCCTGCCCTGAGAGGCAGAGTGAACCCGGTGTTTCTGAGTGACCACTCTCCCTGGCAAGATTAGATCGTTTTTATGGTTTTAAGCATCAACTGACGCTTTTTACAAAGTGTTTTATTGTTCCAGTAGGTATCTCTGACCACAGTATGGTACAGTGTACTATCACTAAAGAGAACATTAAACCTAAGAGTGTCTACTGGCATTTTAACATTGCACTTTTAGAAGACGCTAATTTTAAAGAGTCTTTTATTTATTTATGGAATTGTTTTAAATCTGAGAAGGCAGCTTTTTAGCTCACTTCAGCTGTGGTGGGATGTGACAAAAACACAAGTCAAAGATTTTTATCAACAGCACACTCTCAATGTCACAAGAGACATTGTTAGATCTCTGAAAGCTCTGGAGATAGAAATATTCAAGCCCTCAAAAGTAAAAAAGCCAAAATGAACGACGTGTTAGACATTACTGTACAGGGGGCGCTGGTCCGCTCACGCTTTAAAAGTGCTGCAGAGATGGATGCTCCTTCAAAGTTCTTTTTCAGTTTAGAGCAAAAGAATGGACAGAAAAGGTTCATGCATGCTGTGCAAACAGAATCAGGGGATCTGAGCTGCAGGAGGGCCGTCCTGACCCTGCTACCGAAAAAGGGAGACCTGACCCACCTGAAGAACTGGCACCCGGTCTCACTACTGTGCACTGACTGCAAGCTGCTCTCAAAAGCATTAGCCTCGAGACTGACTAAGGTTATGGAGCAGCTCATTCACCAGGACCAGACGTACTGTGTGCCTGATAGGTCCATATTCGATAATGCGTATTTAATTCGTGACATTTTGGACATCTCCAGGCTGTTGGGCTTAAAGACTGGTCTGATTTCTCTAGATCAGGAAAAGGCTTTTGACCGGGTTGAACATGAATATTTGTGGAAGGTGCTGGAAGCCTTTAGGTTCAGTCCAGGTTTTATAGCCATGATCAAGGTGTTGTACAGTGACATTGAGAGTGTACTGAAGGTTAACGGTGGTTTATGTGCTCCTTTTAGAGTGTACAGAGGGATCAGGCAGGGCTGTTCCCTCTCAGGCATGTTATACTCTCTAGCAATTGAACCTCTTTTAATTAAGAAGTCATCTCTCTGGTTTCAATATTCCACACGCTAATGCCTCAATATGTTTATCAGCTTATGCAGATGATCTGGTAGTGATGATAAACACACAGAATGATGTGTTAACTGACATTTTAAACGACTTTCAGATTTTATCCTCTGCCAAGGTTAACTGGTCACTGATTTTAATTTTTATAAAAGTGTGAATGACTTGGATGTGATTAAATGTGTGTGGTGCTGTGAGAATGTTTTGTGCTCTGTTGCGGATGGAAAACTCAACTTTGCAGCAGAGCTAAACTAATCATCACCTATGTTTAAACTAATTTATTGACATTATTTTAATACGTATTTATTTATTAAGTCACTGTGCTTTCTATGATATGTGACTTGTTTAAATAAAGTTTTGTAAAAGTCAGAAGTCTCTCTCTCTCTCTGCATTAATTAATTATTATTGTTTTTTGTTTTCTCCAACTGTTTTTTCTTCTATATAGTATATATATATTTTATTTTGTTGCAAAACAACAATAATTAATGCAAAGAAATTTAAATTCTTATCCTCTGGATCCATAATATTAGTAAAAATATCTTTTTGAGTTGATAGTTTTGGTTTCAGTGTGATGTGGTTGCCATGTTGAAACAGCTTGCTGATCCGGCAATGATGAAAAAAAATTAATTAATAAACTAGGTATGAAGAATTTTGGAAGATATTTTGCTATAAGTGTTCATTTCCCCAGTAAAATGAGGATTTGGAACTGGTGTATTATATTAAACAGGAAAAGGTGGAGGCTCTAAGAACATTCTGGAAGTGGCTTTAATTATAGACTCTGTTACAGGAAGTATGCTACTTACTTTTTTTTTTCTCTGAAACACAGTCTGCTCTCTAAAAGAGAAAGTAAAAGTAACAGAGACCCTTCTTCTCTCATTTCTCCTATCTGTGGTTTACACATCACTTGTTTTCCACCGGACTCCCTGCACATCAAGTAACTGGACTAAATTTTACCTTCAAAATGGGTCAAGGTCTGTGTTCTTGATAAAATGTTAATGCATATCAGGTGATTTTGTTCTGATTCTGTTTAATCATTTGCTCTGTGGATGACTCGAGAAACTGCAGCATTTATTTTTGCTTAGTCATTTATAGCTTTAGCTTTATCTGTTTAACCTTGAACATTTATCCTTGACAAAATAAAACATTTACATAATTGTTACTCATTTAAAAACTAAAATGCACATAAAGTTTATATATACATCTATTATTACACATGAATTATGTATTATAAAATGCAATATCATATACTGTATAATACACTTCTATATAATAAACTTCTATAAACCTAATCTTCATTCTTATTATGTTTGCAGTTGTTTCCCGTAATTCTGATCCAGGAATTACCAGATGTTTTGTCATGGTCCTTGGGAACACCATGGATTCCCACAAGACCTTCTTGGATCATCTCACAATATCACCAAGGCTTCGTGAAGTCCATTCCATAAAGGACAGTGATGTCATCATTGCATTTGTCCCAATCGTGTCTCGAGCTGGTACTGACATTCAGGCTGCAATGAAGAAGATTCCTAGTAAGTACAAAACACTCGATTTTACAGGAAAGAGTTAATCAGATAAATAACTGAATATTAAACTGGGAATTTAAGAGAAAAAATAAACTGCAATAAGCATCAGCACTACTCTAATTTAATATTCTACTGTTATAAGAGCTTTCAGTCACTCAGACTTGTGTCTCATTTCAATTCAATTCATTTCAATTTATTTGTAGAGCACTTTTATGGATATTGTCTCAAAGAAATTACTGAGCTTTACAGAAATATAAAAAATATTGAATAAAAGTGACGTAGTTAAAAATTAGTACTCTTCACGCTGATTATCACCAATTCTATAATTTCCTCAATCAATCAATATGAAAACCTTCACTTGAATCTACTCTAAATCCACAATATCAACACACCTCTCATCAGTTACTGATGGGGAAAAAGTCTAATTTATTAATTCAGTGTTATCACATTCTCTCTCTCTCTCTCTCTTTCTCTCTCAGAGGATAAGCCTGTCGTTCTCGTGGTGCTCCACCACACCTTTAATCTAGATGCCGTTGTTCCAGATGTCAGATCCTATGTGTACAGGGAGG